>NC_048233.1:61604917-61726364 GCF_002007445.2 Ailuropoda melanoleuca | reverse complement strand
AGTCTTAAAATTTATCTTTCAAAATAACTGGATTTTTCACGGACTGATTTTGAAGAATTACCAACACTACAAGTTATTTATAAATTAATAAGAAGGCATATAATAGTCAAATGCAGCATTAGCCATAGAGACTTCATATTCTAGTGAAATCTTGTATCTATTATCTAGTTTTTCCAGTCTACAGAGAGGCCTGTTGGAAAAAGTTGCATATATATTGAACACATGTTTTGTCTCCCCACTAGATAGCAAGTGCCTGGAGGGCAGAGACCCTTGTTTTTTGTTTACTCGGGACAGGGCTCTGCCCATAAAGACTCCGTGTGAATCCAGCAGTCCCAGTGCCAGAAAAAGGTTACGGGAAGGTGAGGCGAAGCCACCCTCCGCTCTTGTGCTGGACCACAGGCTGAAATTACAACAGGACAGTGGGGATAGAAGATCTGCTTTATAGAATTTCATTTCAGTCAGCTGTTCAGGAGCTATATCCTCAGAGTCAAATTAAATCGAGTTATAGTTGGATAGACCTTTCTGCTTTTCAGGGGCAAGAAACACTTCTCAAAATTACACAAACAAAATAAATGTGATGGTGTAAACTAGGCATCTTATATTCTCAAAACATATCTTTGATGATTATACATTTTGGTTTAAAATGCAAGTTTAAAAAAAAATCTTTTTCTTAAAAAAGATTTTATTTTTTTTTTTAATCTTTTTTTTTATGAAGATTTNGTTCTTAGCATCAGATGAGATAAAGCATAGACAAACATTTTTCTTAGGGAATAGTCTTCAAATTAGGCATATGATCTCGATATAAAAGNTGAAGATTTTTTATTTATTTGACAGAGATAGAGACAGCCAGTGAGAGAGGGAACACAAGCAGGGGGAGTGCGAGAGGAAGAAGCAGGCTCATAGCAGAAGAGCCTGATGTGGGGCTCGATCCCAGAACGCTGGGATCACGCCCTGAGCCGAAGGCAGACGCTTAACCGCTGTGCCACCCAGGCGCCCCCAAAAAAGATTTTATTTTTAAGTAACCTCTACACTCAATGTGGGGCTTGAACTCACAACCCCAAGATCAAGAGTCACGTGCTCTACCGACAGAGCCGGACAGATGCCCCANGACGGAGCCGGACAGACGCCCCGAAAAAATCTTAAAATGATGTGAAATTACTTATATATTAATTGACAACACTTAAAACCTCGATAGACTTTGTAAAGGAGCTTTCAAAGAGTTTTGGTTCATATGCTGCTTCTGAGACTCTTTTGAAAAACCAGAAGCTTCCAAAATGCACATACAAAACAAAGGGTTTTGTTTTTTTTTTCATACCATTTCATGGAGTTCTCAGACCTACCTGAAAAGCATCTGCAAACTTTCACATAAAGAACTTCTGATATAAGGGAAGATATTTCTGATTTCAATACTCTTTAAGGTTTAGGGCATAGGATCCATACCTCTCAATGGAAGATTTAAAAAAACATGTCAGCTGAAGCGGATTCTAACTTTCACTGTGGTAATGTTGTTATATTCAAAAACAATAAACCATGAAGATTTCTTATCATCTTTGAGTACCATTTTTGCATCTATGAATCTTAAATGGGAAAAGGGAAGGAAATATAAACTTCAGTGTTGTTAATTTGGGACATTCCTTGGAGAAAACACTTATTACCTGGAAGAAAAAAAGCTAATTAAGTCGACATTTCTTACAATCACAAGGCCATTTTACTTGCTACTCTTATAGGCAGAAGGGAATACACACTATTTCTCTTTTGTCTGTCAGGAGAATAATAGGGATCACTGACAGGCCTGGCAGCCCTGAGTGGAACCTCCACAAGGAGTGACCTCGGATGTCTGGAGACTGCCTGGAAATCACGACTCCCTGGCCGCAGAGAAACAGGCTACCTGGGATTGGAATGCCCAGCCAGCTCCACTGCTGTGCTGTCAGTGCACGTATACAGAAGATCGTGATGTTTCCAAACGTGCAGATAACTTTCCTATCATTTCATCCCAAGTCATGTTACAACAGTACTTCAGTTAATTTACTTAAAACTAACTGTACCCTCAGTCAGAAATGATGTTAAAAATGCCTTTTAACTCTCTTTGAGGTATTGTTTACAAATGTCCTTAAAACTGTTAAATTTTTATATGAAAAATATATTGGGTTATGGTTTAATGTCACTGTCCTTGGCTAGAGTTCTCAGATTCAAAAAGGTCTAGATTTAGGAGTCCAAGATACCCTCTAAAGCTGCTCTGTCTGTTCTCTGCTTTGTTCCCAGAGCCCAGCATGGTGCCTGGAACACAGTAGGTGCTCATTAAAATCTTTATTAAATACCAAATGCAGAGTCGTGTTTCAACCCTGGCTGTGCTTCTTACTACCCATGGGACATATCTATTTTTCTCAACAGTGAAATGAGAGTACTAATATTTCCTTCAACCCCCCAAAAGTTGTTCTTAGCATCAGATGAGATAAAGCATAGACAAACATTTTTCTTAGGGAATAGTCTTCAAATTAGGCATATCATGTCGATATAAAAGAAGTAAGTGCCATTGTACTATTGTAGGGGAAAGAAAGAGATCACAGACTTAAAATTCAAAATCAACTATTTTATTTTATAGAATGTTAATGCTGAAATGAAGAAGGGGAGTGTTCAGATGCTAGAAGTGAGAGACCATCACACCTTAGGCCTTAATGCATCAAAATTACAAGCTTTCTCTAATTCATATGTACAACCTAAGACATTTCAGAACTGCCTTATAGCTGGTAGGGGAGGGGTTATGTGACATCCTTATAAGTTGGGGAGAAGGGACCTTCTGATCCTCAGTAGTGGAGGGGGGTGCGGATGCTTCAGTTGAAAGTTAGCAAAGTTATTTTAAAGAGGTGCTGATAGCACACTTTTACATGATTGTGGTTTACTCAAGAATTTGAAAAGCAAGGAATACCCCAAATCTAGAGGAAATTGGCATCATTTATTCATATAACATATATTTATGGAATTTCTGTGATATGCTAACACTGTTTTGGGTGCTGGGGCTATAATGCTGAATGAAAAAGAGTCTTAGTTCTCATGGACCTTACTGACTTATTGAAGATGCACAGTCAATAAAAAAAGAAACAAAAAATAGGTAGGATAACAACTAGTGATAAGCCTTATGAAGGAAAGGACACTGGGTAAATGGGTGGAAAGCAGCTGGACAAATGGATATTTAAATGCATATAGGTGTCAAAACATATTTGTTGAGTGAATAAATAAGTGAATGGTAATATTTAAAAAATCGCTTGCAGTGGATAATAACTGTAATTTGCTACTTTGGGAAGCACTCTTTGAAAGAGTTTGGGGAAGAGAGCAGTAGACTTGGAGTTAGTAAATTAGGAATTGTCTGCTATCCTCATCAAGCTATGTGATCTGGGGAAATTCACCTATTCTCTCTTGTATCTTGAATGTAGACTAGAAAATGTCATCTCATTCAGCCGAAGACTCTCAGCTGTTAGAGATATGCTGGCTTCTGACAGGGGCAAAGGGTAACAAATTTTGAGATGTCTTTTGAAATGTTATTGAATTTATATTTCTCTCTCTTGGGGCCTCAGGAAATTGTCATCACTGCCACCAGCCCCATCATTGCCACCAAGATTGTCAGGAGGGGAAGTGTTGCCCAGTGGGTAGGAATACAGGTGCCAAAGGCAATAAATGTTATCTTGGAAGCTACCCTCTATGTATCAGGCCGTATGCTAATTCTTGACATTTATTAATCTATTTAGTCCTCACAAGTATTATTAGCTTCATTTTGCAGATCTGGAAACTAAGGCACTGATGTTAAGTAAACTGCCTGTGGTCTCACAGCTAAGGAAGAGCTGAGCGAAGCCTGATGCTGAAAGCATGGGCGCTAAACCCCTATACTAACCATTGCCCATTCACTCATTCAGGAAGTATTTATTTATTGAACACCTACTATGTACTAAGTATTTAATCAAGTTCAGTTTGGCGTTAGGCAGATAACCCTCCTTTGTGTCAAGAGAAAACAAAATGCACAGGAGAGAGAGAGAAAAAAGACGTGAATACAAAGTATACCTTATTTATTCCTTTGATTGAACACGGGAGAAACGACATATTTTTTGCTACCACTCTCTGAGCTTCTGAAATGTCTCCGTCTGCTCTCTGTTTGAACTTGGGCAAATATAAAACTTATATTTTCTTCTGTTCCCTGAGCTTACAGAATCCCAAAGCATTTGGTTTAGATTAAATCCGTTGACCGAGGCATTATAATTCGGCTTCGACACAGATGATCCCGTCACCCAGTGCCTTATCTAACCTAAGTGCTTATTACAGTAACAGAGTACACTAGTCTGGGGCCGGAGGCAGGGCCGGGGTGGGGGGGGAAGGTCATTCGGGCTTAGCAGCCACATGGACACAGCAGGATGGTATCCTTTTAGAATCAAGAGGGGTGGATTCATAAAATTCAATCAGGAGCATGTGTGTGCATTTATACAAGCCTTTTTTTTTTTTTTGCCTGAATCTAAATTACAGAGATTTTAATAGCTCCAGTAATTAGACAAGTATGCAGTCAACCCCATTATGTTCCTGTGTAATATCACACTCCCTAGGGCCCACCTTCCCTGCTTGCTGGGCTCCCTGCATAGGCCCCCTTCCCCCTTATTTTCTACCATAGGGAAGCAGTTTTCTTTTCAAAGAGCTTACTGTTCACATTGTTTTTTGTTCCCTGGATCCGGAGGTTGGATTTGCTTTCTCAGGAGTTTCACCATTGCGTTGCCCAATTGAGTAAAAAAGGGCTGGTGGTTCATTTGCATTCCCCGCGGTGCCTAGTGCGTGTGCTAGGCTGCGTGGTGGACGCTTCGCGTGGTGACGGGGTGACGGGCATGGGATAGGCACTTCAAAATTGGGTACAACGCGGTCTGTTTAAAAATCTTTTCATGGTTCAATTATTGACCTTAAAGAAAGCCAAGCAAAATGCCTAGATTCATGGCCTCTGCTAGCTTTCTGTGATTGCCTTTCATTATTTTCTCTCTTCTGTTTTGTAACTTGGTATTAGCTACAGAAATATTTTACTTCAGATCAGCCTAGATAATCTCCCCACAGGTGCTGAGGGCTATATCTTGGAGTTTTCTCACTGCACTTCCTCCAGCACTACAAAAAAAAAGTCTTTTGGTTATTTGAAATTAAGGAGAGGATGTGCTGTATTCCTAAAATAATGCAGTTTCCCTAATCAAGGGAGGGACTTTTTTCATCTACATACACGTATTTTCTTAGAGGCTGTCAGAAAGCAGTTTTCATTATTACTAATTTTTTTTTCATGAAGGTATTCCCAGAGAAAGATGTTTGGAATTGAGTATCTTGAGGTCACCTTTCCTGTTCAGTCCTACCCTCCTTTCCCCAAAAAAGAAAGAAAAATTTAAATTAACTATTGTTCCTTCACAGAGATCTGACAGTTGCCCCCTGAAAGGAATTCTAGAAGTCTGTGAAGTTGGCCTCCAAACTACCTAGAAAAGGAAAAAGAAAAAAAAAAGCATAAAATCGAATGTTTAAGTCACTCTTGAAATTGAATTCCTTGTAATTGGCAAACTGATTGTCTTTTTTTCTCCCTAGAGTGGGTGTTGGACAGACAGAAACAGTGTCGGGGGCAGCGACAGGAGACTTGAAAGTCAGAGATGTTTTCTTAAGCCTCCATCTCAAATCTTTGCTACAGAGACAGATAAAAGGATAACGAGCTGAGGTGTTTTTAAAGGATTCTCACAATTTACAACTCAAATAAATCTAGTTTTAAAATTTGGTGTTTTTAGGCTCTAATGACTGCAGATGTTAAACTAAATATTTTGCTTAAACAAGTAAAGACGGAGCGGGTATACGAGCAAATTAGAATGCATGGACGCTGTCTCTGCCATGGCAGTTTCCTCGGGAAGAGAATGGCTGATACACAACATATTCTTGTCACTCCTCGGGAGAAAAAGCGGCCCTGGGAGGAGCCCAACCGTTCAGCATTTTGCTTCTGGTCAGGATTGATTCCAGATGTGGGAGGTAAATGCTAGAAAGGGTTTGGAAAATGGAGTGGAAATGAAAAATCCCGCAGGCCATTTGAGTGTTGATGACAGATGAGGTAGGTATTTTCAGGTAACTAATGAACCTGCCGGGAGCTTGGAGAGTGCTCAGTCCTGTAGATATTTAACAGGCAGGAAAGACCCAGCTGAGATACTGAGGCTCCCCCCATGTGCCAGGAACAGAGGGAAACATGGAGTCCTTTAACACATAAATACCAGACACCCAGACAGGGCTACGCTGTAACATAGACTGCTGAACAGGTGATAATGCTCTGAGAAGAGACCCATCTATACACACACACACACACACACACACACACACACACACACACACTGGAAAGGCCAGTTAAAGCTCAGATCGCTGTGTACATTGTGCAGAGTATCTACTACACAGGAGTGCCCCACTGGGAAGTACATTGTGCAGAGTATCTACTACACAGGAGTGCCCCACTGGGAAGGCAAGTGGGGGCTGAAATTCAGTCTTCACCCTCCTCACCACACCTCAGCCAAGAGGAAGAGGTTCCTTCTTTTTTTTTTTTTTAATTTATTTATTTGAGAAGGGGGGAATGGAGAGAGGCAGAGGGAGAGGGAGAGAGAGAATCCTAAGCAGACTCCACGCAGACTGTGGAGCCTGACTCAGGGCTAGATCTCATGATCCTGAGATCATGACCTGAGCCAAAACCAAAAGTCAGCCCCTTAACCAACTGTGCCACCCAGGCACTCCTGAAGTAGGTCCTTCTTATGACTTCCATGAAGACACTGCCATCTTTGGTGTCCCCTGCAACTGTGGTATTGCAACAGCCCAGCATGAATACCATTGGATTCCATTTTATAATTTGCACAAAGGTGTTTTAAGGGCCAGTGGTGGCCATCAGTAAATCCCACAGCACACAGGAGGAAGGGAGAAAAGGAAGGAAACAAGGATGGCTGCCTCCCTCCATCCCTTACTTCTTTCTTAGCTTTCTCTTCTCTCTCCTAGAATGAGAGAATCTCAGGGTTGAAGGAGATTTGGACAAACTCTTAATCGAGATACCCATCGAGTGCTCAGAATGTAGCCCTCTCCCCCACAAAGAATACCCATGACCACTGATCATCCAGTTTTAAGCACCTCCACAGACAGGAAATTTACCACCTTCCTAGACAGCACATTCTAAGGAAAATTCTTTCTTATACTGACCTGAAATATATATGCTTGGGACTTGTGTCACTCTGATTAGTTCTCTGTCTGAGGCTACAAGGAACAAGCCAACCCTTCTTCTACAGGACAGGCTTTTCAGTAGTTGAAGTCCAATATGACCCTCCTTCAAAGCTGTAATTTTCTCACATAGACCTTGGGGCACAGAATTTCATGATTCAGCTGGTCAAAACTTCTTTGAATTCTCTCTCATTTATCATAGCATAGCCCTCTTATTGAATGCAGTAGTCAAGCATTACCCAAGTGAATTTCACTAATAGATCTAAATACCAAATGATTATTAAAGTCATAACAGTAACAGCTAACTGAGCTAAATTTATAACTCACCATATCCCAGGCATTGTGATAAACACTTTACTTATAATATTTAACTTCATGCTTACAAGAACACTTTCAGGGGTTCTGTTATTATCCCCTTTTACAGATGAGGAGAATGAGGTCTAAGAGGCTCAGCCACTCACCCAAAACTCCCATCACTAAGTGGTAGTAATGAGATCCAAACCTGGGTGTCCCTGAGCCCAGAGCTCCACTCTATCCACTTCACTATACTTCTCAATGTAGCTTAACACTATTCACCTTTTTTTTTTTTTTTTTTTTTTGCCATTTCTCCTGACCTGTTCGCATCAAGATTTCACCAATCTTTAACAACCCATTGGACAATCTGCAGCACCAGGGCTCTCATTACTAGTACATTCCGCTTGCATTGTGCATACATTCACAAACGTCTTCAATAGAAATTATACTGCTGGATCCTAAGACTAAGAGTCTATCAAAACTAAGGGAGGGTTGGGGGAGAGTGGT
This sequence comes from Ailuropoda melanoleuca, assembly GCF_002007445.2. Lineage (NCBI taxonomy): Eukaryota > Metazoa > Chordata > Mammalia > Carnivora > Ursidae > Ailuropoda > Ailuropoda melanoleuca. The sequence goes on along the minus strand of NC_048233.1, from coordinate 61,718,333 downwards.
AAGTATCATGCCTCCTTCCATCAACTCTTATCTACTCAAAGCATTAGGTCGCTCTTTAGATTTAGATTATCTGGGAAATTTTGATGTTTTCCTGGGAGAGGTTTGGGGAGCCAAAGGACAGTTGAGGACAATTCTTCCACCACGGTGATGGAAGAGGAGGTAGTTCAGCTCAGTCCCGCTAACTTCTCCCTCCACTCACATCATCCTGGGGAATCATCTGAATTAGGGTGTGCACTGAATTTTCGGTTTGGTGGACAGTGGTTCTTTCCATTGTCTTAAGCCCTTTTAACTGCTTGATGTCTGGACCTTATGGAAATGATTGGGACACTCCATGAAAGGTGCGTCTTGGCCAACCCCAGGTGAGTACAAATAATTCTCCCAAAGCCCCACAGTAGCAAGATGGTAAGATTTATCTGATCTTCAGTCAAAGGAAAGATCAAACCACTTCAACAAGTTTATTGCCATAAATGCAACAACTCTCCTAAGACTGCTGGAATTCTGGAAAGTCAGTGATCTCAAATCATCTCAGTAGAGTTCTCTTTGGCCTTTAGTAACAGAACAATCCTTTCTGTTAATATTGCACCAAAGAAAATATGGGTGAAATAGTGATATAATCCTAGCTGTAAAATTAAGTGGCACAATCTAGAATGTTCTGAAGTATCTCTCTGCTTCCTCAGGGCAGGCTTCCTCTTCCGTTTTGCTCATTATTCTATCTCAGTCCCTAGCTTCATGCTCAGCACATAGTAGAAAGTCAATAAGACTTCTTTGAACATCAACCCTCGCTGAACACAGGGGTGCATTAAAGATGCCTAATCCTGTAAGAGGTTGTGAGACAAAATGTATCTGTAAAATTGTTATCTGCTTTGGGTTCTGAAGTCAGTTTTTTTCCTTAGGCATCTTAGATAAAATAGACTACTTTTATTTTGCATCAGCTTCTCTTTCCACGACCACCAATGGTAGCTCAAAACCAATCCCTTTGATGCAGATATTTTCTGATATTCTCCTTTTAAATCTTACTTGATAAAATGTTTGAAGGGAATTCCAAATTTGGTCCGTTTCAAGCTGAACCTATGCTGAATATATAATGTTACCTTTTTAAATTTAGAGATTCCACTAGCTAAGAAAATTTGTCACTCGGACTTGAAATTTTAGGAAGGCAATGCAGATTCTAACTCTTACAGGCTTACTTTTGTATGCAATGTAGTCCACTAGGTGGCATCTCAACACACAGAAAGCCGGATCTATGCATTGGCGATGAACCCACTATACTGTTTTAAAAATAAATCGCGTTGAACTATACGGTTGTAATATTATTGAAACTCTCAGTGTTTGTAAACTGGAAGATTCGGTGGCAAAGAAACTATGGTTTTGTATTAGATAAGAGATATTCTAATAGAATCTCACTGCTCTTTCTGATACTGTTCTGAAATTGCATCCAAGGGTGAAAAAGTTGTGCTGGAGGCATTCCTTTCAGGTAACTCCCAGCGCTGTGAGGTGCGACTGAAGGAGTGTACACCAGCAGAAACTGTGGCACAAAAGACATCTAAATAAACAATTAACAGACTATCTGGTGTCATTTAGGCCAGATTTAGAAACACAGCAATGCCCTCTTCTAGCATTTAGCGTTTCTGAGCTCAGGAAACACCCCTTTGGATGAGGAAGCACAATCCCTCTTCCAGCGGTGGTGTCTCAGTGTGAGAGTCCCAGCAGCAGCCCTTCCCCTGTAGGGTAACTAGCCATCTGGCCAAGAGGACATTTTTAAAGTCTTCTGTCATCTTTCCAACTAAAAAAAAAAAAAAGTACATTTAATTTAATAGCCATATGCTTTATGAAATAAAATTTCATTTTCATCTAAAAAATTCAGTACTTCAAAAATTGTACCCAAAGATACTAGAATTTATAGTCTTTATGACTTTCTGGGTGTGGGCAAGTTGCTTCTCCCACGTGCTCCCATAGCAGCCTCTATTTCTGCCATCATTTCCCCCCCTACACAAGACTACAACTGCCTGTTGTTTAATACTTGTCTTCCCCTCCAGACTATAAACCCAATGAGGACAGAGAACCTCACAGCCCTGTTTACCACTGGATTCGAATCCAGAGGGTGCACAACAGCAGGTGCTCAAAAAATATTTTCTGAATAAATAAGAAAAAAGAATGCATTGACTTTTAAGCGGAAAGCCTTGATATGTTTGCAAGGGCCACTCCGTAACATACAATTCAAAGTGACTTCTCCTTTCCCTGTATTCCCACAGATTCCAATCTCTATTATGATAATGATGCTGGCCTTTTGCTTTAAATCACCACTAAAAGCAAATAGCATCTAGAGGCTGCCATGCAGAAATAACTCTTGGCTGTTCAGCCAAAATCGAATGCATTCAATTAAATTACCATTTATTGAGCACCAGTAGATACGAAGAACCAAACTTTTCATGAAACATTTGGTATTCTACTCTCACCGAGGTATCCTTATCAATATATCTCCTCATCTTTCTTTAATTAGATACAGATGGATATACAGGAAATAGTATACATTGTACAACAAAACAGCATTCATAGTATAACAAAAGTTTTTCATAATTTTTGTCACAAAAGACAACCTTGCAAACAGGACTAAAGCTTTCGACTGCTTCCAGCAAGGACATTTTATAAATGAGTCTTTGTAGCAGAGGTTATAAGCTTAGGCTCTGGCATTGTACCAACTGAATTGGAATCCCAGCCCCACCACTTCCTGTCTTGGAACCTTGAGTATTTTACTTAACATTTCATGAAGCTATATTTTTAATATGTCATCTATCTTATAGGGTTGTTGGGAGGATTAAATGAAATGATATATAAAAACTCTTAGCATTGCCCATAGCAAAAGATCAATAAACATTAGCTATTATTATTATTATTATCATTAATCTAAATGGCTTTTCTTAGAAGCCCTTAGTAGTCAGTGACAGCCAAAATGAATATTCCATAGGTTCCCTCATATATCTTTAGGTTCTGTCCATTAAATTCTGACATCGTGGCTGTAAATAATTATAAATGAGCCCCAGGCGTACCTCAGCTTCATGTATTTAAATCAGGAGCCAAAGAATGATGATCTACCTCCCTTTTCCTTTTTGGACTAAGTTCTCCTCTCTATTATTTCCAAGATTAGGTGTCTAGCCACTGCTCTCCCCCCACCCCCTTTTATCTATTCATCCATCTGTCCATTCGACAGGTATTTGTTACTGAGTTCTAGGTATAGTCCATGCGTGGATTCTACCTCAGAAATTGACATTCTAGAGGAAAAGATAAAACATGCACACACACGTAACTGTAAAAAGAGTGAGTGAGTGATAAGTGTCAGAAGGGATGGACGTCCCACAAGTGGAATTCAGAGGAAGTGGAGAATCAATGCTATTTCTGTGCTCAATCTGTGCACTATATAGATGGAGAGATGCTTAAAGAATTTGAAAACTTGGAGAAAGACAAAACTAAAGCATAAGTGACCAGGCTATATTCCAGCATTAGTATCATGCCTGACCCTCAACGGACCTTCAGTTGAAGAAGGAAATGTCCCAAAGGGGATCTATAAAAAACAAACAGAACAAAACAAAACAAAATCTGGAACCCTCATGCCTGGAAAAAGATCTCTTGAAGGAAAAAAATGAATGTAGCATTTACTGCCTTACCACTGAAATCAGGCATGGACTATAAAGGTAGGCACAGGATACTTTTGTTAACCCCTGGAACACTTGGCTTCCCTATTGGTTTGCTAGGGTTACTATAACAAAGTACCGTATGCTGGGGGGCTTAAACAGAGAAGTGTATTATCTCACAGTTTTAGATGCCAGAAATCTAAAATCAAGGTGTCATGTGTTCCAAGTCTCCCATTTGACTTGCAGATGGGCGTCTTCTGCCTCTATCTACACATCATCTTCCTTCTATGTGTGTCATCTCTGTGTCCAAATTTCCCCTTTTTATAAGGATACCAGTCATTTTGATTAGTGTCCATCCTAATGACCTCATTCTAGCTTGGTTACTTTGATAAATACCTCTCTCCAAATAAGGTTACATTCTGAGGTCCTGGAAGCTAGGACTCCAACATATCTTTTTTTTATTTTTTGGTGGGGGGAGCATAATTAAACCATAATATCTTCTAAGAACTAAAGATGATGTTCACTGATCAGTTTACCTAAGCCATTGCTTAAAATGATACCCAATTACCAATATCAGGTAAGTTCAAATCAGCACATATTTATTAAGTGCTTGGCATGTTTAGAACATAATAATAGATGTTGGGGTAGCACACATATAATGGAGATATGAACATGGTCTCAACCTACCCCCCTTAGGATACAACATGAGAATCAAGTGGGAGAGACAAGATGAGATGGACCCAAGTAACCACACCGCAGGTTTGAAGTGGCAATCTCTACAAGAGCAGCGTAAGCAAAGAACTCTGGAAGTACATAAAGGACAGGGAGGCAGGGGCATTTCAACCAGGCCTTGAAGGACTCGTAAGACATCAAGAGGCAGTTTTGGAAGGAAAAGCAGTTCAGAAGAAAGATAAGATTGAGCCAAGATGTAAAGTAGGGAGATTCTTTCATTCAGGTGAATGAACTGGGGTGTAGTTGAGTGACAGAAGTACTTTTCAAATTTCATATAGGCACCAAACCCTCCTTGAAGTGAGATTCTATGCAGATCTAGAAAATGCTTAAAACAGACCTGGTCTGTTCTAAAATACTGATTGCTGTAGATATACACAGTTGAGACCCCAGAGGCTGGAACTAGAACAATAGGAAGTCATCCTGGAAAGGCAGGGTGTGGCCATCTTTGGACATCCAATTGTGCCCATTGCCCTGGGAACCACTAGGGAGTATTAGTTTGTTCCCAAGCAGAGAAGTAACTAGACCAGACTCTTGGTGATGATACATGAGATGGGCCAGAATAAGAAGAAATAACTTTATCTTGAAGCAATATAGGTTTATAGAAATTTAATAAGAAAATTATATATCATTAAGTATCCAAAGCTATAAAAAGTGACCAAATACCCTGCCTCTGTTTTTCTGAGGCTATTTGTGACATTCTTGACTACTGAGGAACCACACCAAGCCTCAGAGAGAAGAGGACAGATTTTGTATTTCTAGAAGCCAAGATTGATAGCAATGTCATTGAAAGCATGGGATTTAGGGGTGCCTGGGTGGCACAGTGGTTAAGCGTCTGCCTTCGGCTCAGGGCACGAACCCGGCATTCTGGGATCGAGCCCCACATCAGGCTCCTCTGCTATGAGCCTGCTTCTTCCTCTCCCACTCCCCCTGCTTGTGTTCCCTCTCTCGCTGTGCTGTCTCCATCTCTGTCAAATAAATAGATAAAATCTTTAAAAAAAGAAAAAAGAAAGCATGGGATTTAGACTATTCAGGCCTATGTTTGAATTTCAGCTTCTACTAAAGTTCCTTAGGCCTGAATATTGATTCTCTCATCTGAAAAAGAGAGAAAATTTATATCAACTTCATGAGATTAATATGAGGATTAAATAAGGTTATTTATTTATTTGGGTTGTCAAATGATCCTTTATTGAAATATTTACCTTTGTAGTTCTTAACTAGCTGGGCATTCCACTGTACCACTAATGATGTCATCTGTGACGTCATGAGGGTGGTGGCCATCAACACTGCAGCCCACTGATTGGGCATCCCACAGGATCTCTTATGGCTACAGAGAGTTCTCTGGCTAAAGATCAGTGCTGCCTCTGTCAGGTAATGTTGACAATCTCATCAAAAGTGATATTTCCACTGTGCTTAATGTTTTTCTGCTTCTTTCTGTCTCTTGGTGGTTCCTTGCAGGCTTTGATAATCAGGGCAGAGACAGAAGGTACCATCTCAATCTGGGACTGTCTGCTTTGAATGGTCAGTTTTACTATAATCCTCAGACCTTTCCAATCACTGATTGCCTTGGCAATGTCATTACTAACCCTTTTCGAAAACAGACCTACCAGGCTTATCATCAGGGCCAGGGCAGACCAACTTCCCCACAGGTACACCTCAGGTATACAGTTTTGCTCTCATTTGGGTCAAAGTTAGGTGGCACAGTGGAGGCGGCTGGTATTGGATAAACCTGGATTTGGGATGGCCAAAGACAATTGCACCTTCACCTCCTTGAGCCAAAAACCAAAAGTAAGGTCATATATTTAAAGCACTGCGAATAATTCTTGGAAATAGGTAGCATTCACAATGTGATTCTTCTCCAAGAGAAATTAACCAACCACATTAAGGGGAAGAAGGTATACCTAGCAGAGTCATTCATGTTGATCTGATTGCTGGGTCTCTGATCTAGGCATATCCTTCCCTTTGTTGAATGGAGTTTCTGCTAGCCAAGGCACATTATGGGGGCCCGATCCACATTTCTTCATTTCATTCCCACCCTCTTTTAGTGGAGACCACTCAGGCTTCTCTCTGCTACATTCTGATCTGCACAGCTCCTTTGATGGGTTGAGCCTACAAAAAGAGTCCTAGGCAACAAAAAAGAGAAATTACTTTATCTATACCACCAAGAAGTCTGCTCTGTGGGTACTATCAAGACAGATTGTGCAGCAAATTGGTGAAGGCCACACAGCATGTCAAAATGTATGTACAGTAATTGAAAAGTATTTCTTGCACACTTTCAGTATCCAGGCAATCTCCCGGCAGACAATGGAATCAAGGGATAAACTGTGCCATACAGGATGGATTCCAGCTGCATCCAGGACAAATGTCAGATGCATGTGCCCTGAAGAGTGTAGGAAGGGCATCAACTACTCTAACAGTTTCCAAGGGAGCATGTTTTCCATGAGGCTGAGACAAGAAAAGAGCTTTGTCAAAAACAGCCTCTGTGGTCACATTTCCCATTTTTAGTTTGGCTCAGCATTTTAAGCTTCCTTGGATCCCCACCTGGAGTTGCCTTGCTGGATCTCACTCTAGTGTTTCCTGAGGGTGTCCAGGGTTTCCATCTAGCCCTCCTTCTAGCCCCCAACTCTCACCTGCAGGGCTTGAATCACCAACTTCCCCCAGTATCTTCCACCTGGTTGGTGGCTGCCCCATGCTTCCACAACTACCAAAGGGATGGTAAACTCACTGTTCAGAAGAGTGAGTGAGGACTTTGTTTTGCCTTATGAATTTGTTCATTTGGTGTCCTTGGCTTGGGCCTGTGTGGATGGGCTTTGATTGAATTTTAGACTTGAGATTGAGTTCCTAATGAACTCCATTGGGAGCCAGAAGAAGAATGAAGTGACAGAAGGACAGCTGATCTTTGACCCCAGCCCATTGAAGGCTGTTGTCATCACTGTTGGTGGCTGCTCTGAACAAGAACGCATTGTCTCTCTGTCTATTGTGGACTTGCCTTCACAGTCATCTTCACAGGAGGTACCCCTTTAATCAGAAAATGTGTTCTTCCACGTAGGTCAAAGGGTGGATGAGGAAGGCAGATCAACTAAGTGTAGCAATACTCCAGAGAGTCAGGACTTGAGAAGGAAACAGGAGAAAATGGTAGTATTACTAAGAATTAAAAAATGAATTTAAAAATGTACTTATTGAATAGTTACTCTATGCTACTTATATTGGCTGTTTCATTTCATCTTTTCAATAACCCTGTGAAGTAAGCATTCTCCCACTTTTCAGATAAAAAATCTGAGGTTTAGTCACCTTTTTTAAAAAACATAAGCAATCAACTAGGTAGCTCTATGATTCTATGATTTAATCCCAGAAATGAATCCAGAGTCCATAAGTACTACTTGGTGTTCCCTCCATGAATCAGGAGGGAAATTAAAATCCAAAGTGGCTTTAGGAGTTCTGCTAACCCCTCTGGAATCAGGAAGCCAAATACATCTATGTGGGAAGTTTCTTTGGTTCATTTCTGACTATCCAAATATTCACCATCTTTCAAGGCTTTGCTTAGGGCCCACTTCTCTGCAATTGCTTCCTAGAGCGATTTTCTGAACACCCATAATCCTTTCTATAATAATCAGTTCATTCAAATTAGTTTAGAAGTGCCTCATAAAAAAACCTGCCTCCCTACCCCCCCCCCATTTTCCAAGATTAAAAACTAAGCTTAGAGATGATTTGCCTAAGGTCTTATTTCTAACAATAACTGAGTCTGGATTTGAAGCCAGGAGAGCTGACTCATAGTCAGTGTGCTTTATCTCTGTGCTATATTATTTCCTCTCAATTAAAGCCTATATGATACACTTTGTCAATCAACCAAGTAATCTACATTGTTTTTCTTTTCTGCATGTCTGGCAGCCCTGCCCTAGTCTCTCTAGAATGAGGTGTTGTTGTCGCTTTCAAAGAATTTTCAATCTAGTTAGTAAGTTTTCCGTGTAAGTCTTCTCTGTATAAATAATCAGCACACTTGGAATTTGGGAGAAACTATAGAAAGGAGTATAGTAGCTTCCGATGACTTTGGAGGAAGTTACCTTGTCATGACTTGTTCTCTTATACTAGATGTGGTGTCTCCCTATTTTGTTATTTTGTTGTTTTCTTTAGATTCTTTGATTCACATTGCTATCAGAGATCCAAAAAAGCAACAACAAAAACAACTACTTCATACTGAAAGTAGGAAAATATGCCATAGTTTTCTTTGATTAGTGTCTAGGGTAGTTTTTCATTTTCTTTAAATTAAGTCTGATTCCCAGACCATACCACTTGAGAGTTGTGAAAAAAATTCAGACCTGGTAAATTACCAGGGTCCTTTTGCTTTTCAAAGTAACATTCTACTTGAGAAATTTCTGGTCTGGAAATGGAAGGAGAAGGAATTGAAAGACTCCTGACCTCTTATATAAAACCAGTAGAAACTCCATAATACCCTCAGGATGTGAACTAGAAAAAAAAAAAAAGCCCACCCTGCAAAGAGATATTGTATAAGTACATGAATTTCTGAGTCATATGGCTCTGTGTAGATGTGGGAGAAATATCTTTCCTAAGACTCTATAAGCATGAGCCTACACTCTATCGGATTTGGACCTGAAAAACCACAGAGTGAAAATGTAAAGGGTCTCAGGTAACAATAATACCAAATGCCTGGCAGAAACAGTGGAAAAACTATTTGGAAGACTAGACTTTAAATCCAGGCTTCAAAAAATTACTCTGGATAATAGTTCCAAAGAACATGAGCCAAAAACAAAAAAAATGACTAAACATCTGAATGAATAAACCATCATGATTGAAAGTTAGTAGAAACAACAAACTATAGAATCTGACCCACAAAGACTGCAGATGGTAGAATCATCTGATTTGGAATATAGAATGATACTTTAATACATTTTTAAAATAAAAGTATTGAAATTCTGAGAAATGAAGATAAAAACTGTAAAAGAAGTTTAAGAGACAAGGAAGTTAGATTGCAAAGGTATAATAATTGCTAATTATTGCTAATAGATTTGGGAATAGTCAATATTCAATATGATAATGGCTGACAGTTTTCTAGAATTCATAAAAAATACCAAACATCAGATTGAGAAAGCCCTAAGAACTCTATAGTGAAACTACAAAATACCAAATACAAAAACAAAGTAAAAACCTTGACGCTATCCAGAAAGAAAAGACAGATTAACTACAAAGATACAACAATTAGAATGACAATACAGTTCTTAAAAGCAACAATAGAAAGCAAAAGACAGAGAATACCTAAAGGTGCTGAAAGAAAATTATCGTTACTCTAGAATTCTGTAAACTGCAAAACTGTATTTTAAGAATGAGAGTTAAGTACAAACATTTTCAGGTACACAAAAAAGTACGAGCTACCCATAGATGTTCTCTTACTGAGAGAACTTCTGAAAGATTTTCTTTTGAGGAAATGAAAATAACCTCAGAAGGAAGGTCCATGGTATTGGAATAATTGTTAGCAAAGAAAATATAAACATACGGGAAAATCTAGAGAAACTTTGATGTATAAAAGAATAATGTTTAATATATTGGGCTAAAACAAACAAAGATATAATGACAACCAAGTACAATAGTATTTAAGTCAAGAGGGAGAGGAATAGAGTTAGTGATCTAAATTCTTGCAACGTGATCCACAAAAAAGTAAAAATATCAATTATCTTTAAAAATTTATTTTCAAACTTACAGAATAACTTTTTTTTTCCTCCTAAACCAATTGAGAGTAAGTAGCAGACCTGACGCTCCATTATTCCTGAATACTGAAGTGTGTGATTCCTACAAACAAAAACATGCTCCTACGTAGCCAAATTAACCATCAGAATCAGTAAATTCATATTGATACATTACCATATCTAATCCTCATACCTGTCCACATTTTTCCTCCCGTCTTAATATTTTTTATAGCAAAAAGATCCTATTCAGAACCATGTATTGCATTTACTTGTCATATCTCTTTAGTTTAATTCAATAATTTTTCCCTGACTTTCATGACCTTGACACTTGAAAATTACAGACCAGTTATTTTGTAGAATGTCCCTCATTTGGATTTGTCTGATGTTTCCTTGTGATTAGATTTAAGTTAATGCATCTTTGGCAGAAATAGCACAGAATTGATGCTGTTGCATTCTGTCATGTGTCTGTCCTTTTCTGAGGGTGCTAAATCTGATCACTTGATTAAAGTGATATGTGCCAAGCTTTTCCACTTATTGTAGAAAAGCTACTCTTTTTTCCTTTGGTAGTTAAAAAGTACGTGATGGAAAGTGTAATGAAACCACATAAATACCTCATTCCTCATCAAAATTTCAATTTATTCATTTATTTATGTCATATGGACTAATGCTTACTTATATTATTAAGTGCTTCATAATCCATTATTTTTATTATTCATTTTGATGTTTAAATTGTCCTCAACTTCATCCAGAAAGCCTCTTCAAGCTGGCTATTGCATTGTTTTGAAATGTCCCCAGCATTCTTTAAGTACTTTCCTACTTTATGGCATAAAAAAATGTTTCAGGCTCATCTTGCTCTTTCTTCGCAGCTGCCTCAGGGAAATCCTCCTCACCCTGCTGCTCTGATGCCCTTTCAGGACCACCATCTTGACTACAAGCTCTCCTTAACAGCTGGGACTTTGACACCCTACAGGCTGCCTTCCCACATAAGACTCTCTTCACCACTCTCAAACTTTCAGTATCCTGAACCAAAAGCCTGTCTTTATTCCCTGCCCCACCCCGACTTCCTGCCTCCTACACGGATACCTCCTTGTCTTGGTAGATTTCCTTCCAGAGGGTACAACCAACCCACCCACTCAAGCTTCAATACCTGTCACCAAATTTCTTTTCCATAAGGTTGCTGTACACATTCTGATCAGGCTCTAACACCTTGTTCCAGGCAATCTCTTCCAAGGACACCCTCTTTGACACCCTGCGCCAGGATGTCATAGCACATGGGCTGCCCCTGCTCCCCCACGGAGATAGCTTCTTTCCCCTATTGAGTTCTGCCATCTCCAACCTGGTGAGGACATCTACCTTGCCAGACCCACCCAATGGATTTAGGACAAAATCATTTTGAAAGGGAGGGGAGGGAAAAAGAGGAAAGGGAGGGGAAAAAGATGGGGGATGAAGCAGGGAGTGAAAAGGAGAGGAAAATGGAAAAAGAAGCGGATAAGAAAGGAGTTGATTTTTAAAGCTCATTCAACTAAAAATGCTTGCTAAAAATCGAGGGTAATTCCTAAAAGGACAGAAATAGAGTATGTAACACACAAATTAGCATGAAGGGGAAAAAGTGGAATAAGGGAAAGGGGGAAAAAATCTAAATCTAAGATAAGGCAAGAAAGAAACAAAACAAATAAGAAATAAACAAGTGGGAGAGGAAGGACCAATAGAAAGTACTAAATAAGTTGGTAAAATTTAATCTAAACATACTAATGGTCAAAATAAATGAGGAAGAACTATACTATCTAGTTAAAAGACAAAGATGATCAGATTGGACTCCAAAACAGAATCACGGGAGCAAGACCTAGAACATTAGGATACAGAAATTTGAAAAGGCCTCGAGCCATTTCCCTTGGACTCATGTCCTCTTTATCCAGCTCTGGGGAAGCAAGAGGAATCAGAATCTAAGTAGTTAAGAAGAGTTCTGCTCCAGATGGAGGACCTGCATACGTGGTTGGAGCCAGAGCAGGTGACAAAGATCCACCTGGAGGGCTGCAGAAACAGAACGAGATGAGCCTGGAACACCTTTGTGTGTCATAAGGCAAAGCAGTGCTGTTAGAATGCCGAGGACATGCAAAAGGACACAGAGGTTGGTGTGATGGGGCTTCCACTGGTCAAACCAAAGTGGTACTGATGCTCAGTAGCTGCCTCCTCCAGCTCCCCGGTTTCTGTCCGTATTGGGTCAATGGGAAGCTGAGTTTGGACTGGCAGTAAAAGGCCATCACCTGGGGTTGCTTCCCCACTCTCCTTCAGGCAGAGTCTCCAGTATTGGGGTATCTCCTCTATTGCTACAGCCCCCTCTTGGTCACTGTGGTTCCACTTCTGCCATGGCCCCTGGGCTTTGATATCACTGGGTCTTCCCTTTGCCTCCCCTCCCTATGAGGGGTAGTATCTTCTGGCTGTTGCTAATCTCTGAGTTGTCTCACCACCCTTGGTGGGCTTCTCAGATCTGTTATGTGTGCAACCCATTTCTTGAATTAAATTCCTTCTGTTTAGATATTTAAGGAGGTTTCTGTTTTCCTAACTGGACCCTGACTGATACTCCAGGCAAAAGAAAGAGGGCATAATTACATTAATGTTAGTCAAAATGGACTTTAAGGCAAAAAACCAACAGTGAGATACAGAATGTAATATAATTCTAAATTGTATGCACCTAACAATGTTCCAAAATATATACAGCAAATATCAACAAATCTACAAAGAAAAATGGACAAGTGACCATCAGACTAGGTGATATTTAGTAAATTTATCTTAGTAATGGATATCTTACACTGTCGAGGAATAAAACAGGTTTGTACAATATACTTAAGAAACTTGGTCTAGCAGATATTATAGAGCATCACACCAATAACTAGAGAACACATATTTTTCCCCAAGCACACATGCATCCTAAAGCACATTTTAGGGCCATAGAGAGGGCCTAACAAATTTCAAAGAGTATTGTACAGACCACACTTCTAACCATAACAGACTATGTCAGGAATCAATAGCAGAAAGATGATTAAAATAACCTTATGTATTTGGGGGAAGGCACATGGGTAAAAAAATAAACCACAATGGAAATTTAAAAATACTCATAACTGAAAAATAATGGAAAAAGCAAAATAGTAGTGAGAGAAATTAATGTCTCATAAAAGTATAAGAAAAAAAGAAGGGCTGAAAATTAAGAACTTTGAATAAGAACTGCAGAACAAACACAAAGTAGAGGAAAGCAAATGCTAAAGTAGGAGCAAGCCGATATTAATAAAAATACTGTTATAAAAATTAAAACTACACTCTAATATTTAATTACATTCAAAATATGAGTTTTACCTTTGGTCAACAGGATTTTGATGGCAATGAAATGGTTTTTAGAGGGTAACGAGGTGGTAGGAGAGCCAATTCTAAGTTATTGTGCACCCGCTATTATTATTTCATCCAAATCTGAAAGTTGAAGGATTTATCTCAAAGGAGCTTCTGATGGTAAACTTTCAATTTTCAACCTTTTTCTAGGATTTTCATTATAATCCATTTTGAGTTAATTTTTGTGACAGGTGTAAGGTCTGTGTGTAGATTCCTGTGGATGTTCAGTTGTCCAACACCATTTATTGAAAAGACTATCTGTTCCATTGTATTCTCTTTACTCTTTCATCAAAGATCAGTTGTCTATATTCATATTGTTCCATTTCTGGCCTCTCTATTCTGCTCTGATGATCTTTGTGTCTATTCTTTGCCAACAGCTCACTGTCTTGATTACCGTAGATTTATAATAAGTCTTGAATTTCGATAGTACCGATCTTTTAACTTTGTTCTTCGACTTTGCTCCTGATTTAGCTATTCTGGGTATTTTGCCTAACTATATAAATACTTTAGAATCAGCTTGTTAATATCCCTCAAATAGCTTGCTGGGATTTTGGTTGTGATTGTATTGAATATATCCATCAAGTTAGAAGAATTGATGTCTTGATGATATTGTCTTCTTATGAACATGGAATATGTCTTCATTTATTTGGCTATTCATTGATTTCTTTCATCATGGTTTTCTAGTTTTCCTCACACAGATTTTGTTTACTTTTGTTTAGTTTATACCTAAGTATTTCATTTTTTGGGGGTACTGTTAATGTTAATGGTAATGTGTTTTTCATTTCATTGCTTGTGTATAGAAAAGCAGCTGGCTTTTGTATATTAACTTGTATCCTGCAACTTTACTATAATCTCTGTTAGTTCCATTTTTTTTGTGATTCATTTGGATTTTCTATAAAGGCAATCATGTCACCTGAAAACAAAGACCATTTTATTTCCTCCTTCCCAATTTATATACCTTAAAAATTTTTTTTCTTGTTTATTGCATTAGCTATGACTTCCAATAGGTTATTCAAAAGCACTTATGAAAAGAGAGGCCCTTGTTTTCTTCCTGATCTTATTGGGAAATCTTTGAGTACTTTTTTTTTTAAGATTTTATTTATTTATTTGAGAGAGAAAGAGAGAGAGCAGGGGGAGGAGCAGAAGGAGAAGGACAAGCAGACTCCATGCTAAGCACAAAGCCAAATGTGGGTTTTGATCTCAGGACCCTGCGATCATGACCTGAGCCAAAACCAAAAGCTGGACACTTAACTAACTGAGCCACCCAGGCACTGCAAATATTTTATTTCAGAGAGAGAGAGAGAACAGGAGGAGGGGCAGAAGGAGAGAGAGAATCTCAAGCAGATTCCACAATGAGTGCAGACCTTGTCAAGGGGCTTGATCCCAGTACCCTGAGATCACAACCCAAGTTGAACCCAAGAGTTGGAATGCCCAACCAACTGAGTCACGCAGGCACCCAGGGAAATCTTTGAGATCTAATTGTCTATTTCCTTTTGTGTGAGTTTTAGTGTCTTTCCAAGAATCCGTCCATTTCATTGAGGTTATCAAATTTGTGGGCACGAGATGGTTTTAATAATAAAAACAATTGGAAACAAACCATATATCCACCAACATTAGATAGATAAATTGTGGTCTAATCTCTAATGAGATACTATGTAGCAATGAAAATATATGACTCACGGAGTGTTTCTCGGCCTTTTTTCTTTCATTATCATACCCCTAAGAGATGTTTTCAAACATTTTTTTCCTAATAGCCCCTATGAAACTTTAACACCATAGACAAATTGTCTATTTATATACTGTATGCATATCTTTGCTTTATACATTAAAAGTGAGAGTTTTCTGTACTCCCAGAAACAATTTTCACTCCACTAAGAATGCATGATTCATTCATCAATACGGATGAATCCTAAAAGCATATATAATTCTCTTTATATTAGGTTCAAGCAGGCAACAGTAAATAATATGTTGTTTAAGGATATAAACATATGCAGTAAAACTAGAAAGGAAAGCAAGGGTATGATAAATATAAAATTTCTTTAATAGTTGCTTCTATAGCGCAAGTAGGTGAAGGGATGGGTGAGTCACGCAGGAAATTTTGAGTTATTGGCAAATTTTCTTTCTTAAGCTGTTTGCTTGGTACTGTTAAAAGTAAGACAGCAGGCCCCAAATGGCATCACTTATGCTAAGCCCTATGTCACCAAACCAAGACTTAACTACAGTTTCAGCCTTTTCCAGAAATGGAATCTTAAACCAGTCAGTCAGGAACTACCCAACCAGCACTAATAGGGTGATCTGCCTGACAGACCCCTGCCAACCGCTAAAGGAAAGTGACCTTACCACCACCAATCCACTTTTTGCCAGTGTAACTTCCTTGTTCCTACTCCCTTTGCCTATCATTTTGTATAGCCTCTGGGAGCTTCTTTTTATCTGCTAGATGGATCCTGATTGACTTATTGTTGAATAAAGGCAATAAGATCTTTAAAATGTACTCAGTTGAATTCACTTTTTCAAACAGTCTATACATGTTTTTAGAATTATTATTTTTTCAATCATACATATATGCTACATGCATTCTTCGGCATGTTCTATGTTATCAATTAATTGCAACGTGTTGGGATAAGTCAACTGCAGAGGTGGATTTAAGGAGATGATACAAAATTCGGAGAATATTCACAGAGAAGATAGGAAGGGCCGTGAATTTGAAGGATGCACAGGAATCTACCAGGTAGAAACAGAGAAGCACAATGTATGCACAGGGTTCAAACACATAAAACAGCCTCTTGCACTTTGGAGGAACTAGAAGAAATTCAATATGCTTTGGACCAAGGGGGGGGGATGTGAGCTATTGATTTTTGATAAATGCAGAAGGATTAAAATGACAAAAAGAGGGACATTATTTCTATCAGTTTCTTCATGATAAGTTTATCTCATGCCTAAAGCAGAATAAAGTGATCCAAACCTTTCTTTTGAATAAAGCCCCAGCCCTGCCTCTGAGCTTAGAGTTCTAATCCTTGGCTAAACAAGCCGAGAGCTACGCATCGCCATCTGCATTCACTCATCCTTCTTCCCATTTGGCCTTACAAAATTGTTCTTTTTCAAAGTTCAAGTTTTTTAATCCCTCTGTCAAGGCTTCACTAATTAAAGCCCAAACAACCTTAAAAGCAAATGAGCATTTGGGCCACTGGGCACCCTTCCATGGCTCTGGGTCCACTGTTTTTGTTTCTCAATACTCAAAAAGACGTCTTTGTTTAATTCTGAGCTTCCGCAAGTGCCTTATATCACTTTGAGTCTTCTCCCTCCCTTCTGCCTCTCGAAGAGCTAAACACAATCAGTCCAACAAAACACTACCTAAAAGCGGCTCATCTCTTTTGAGGTCACACGATGGGGTTCTCTGTACATACTCACCACCTACGCCAATTGTTCCACTCAGTCGCCACTTGCAGTTGCTTCACGTGTGTAATTTCCAAGACAGAAAGGGTGGATGTGAAGTGTATATAGTAAGTGCAAAGAGCAATGTATTCCTAACAAAAGAAAACGGGATCTCTCTTGAGGTCCTGCATGGGGATGCTTCAAGAAAAATCATAGTTCTTGGGTAAGCCCCTTTCCTCCTCCAGTTTCCTGGGCCAAACCTGGGAAACAAAAGCAGAAGCACTACAGAAAAAAGGAGGCTGTTTCTATAGTTGGAAAATTGATAGAGGGCCATCGGTAAAATATAAGCTTTGAACTTGCTCGATGGATTACTAGGAAAAAGGAGGAAAAAGTAAGAGGAGGAGGAGAAGAAAAAGAAGAGGGAGAAGGGAAAGAAAAAAGAAAAAAAAAAAAGGAAAAAGAGCATGTTAGCGACAACCCATCAACACATCCTGAGATTGCCTGATCTCTTTAAGGGTTAAATACATTGCATTTTGATCATGCCTGTCTCATTTTCCTCTGTGACAAGACTTTTTTTTTCCCTTTGATGGATAGCATTTTCATTCAAAGATTTTTCCATCGTTGTAAGTTAAATCGTTTCTTAAAAGTAATTGCAATGCCCCGTTCTTAGTAAATCAATAAGAAGAAAAAGTGTCCATCATGTGGAGCTTTGTCTCCTTAAGAACATAAGTAGCACGTGTTATACAAATTAACAAAGTTCAAAACAATGTAATAGTTTTGCTTCTCTTTTCCCCCATGATCAGATCAAATCAAAGCCTCCCTCATGAATGCTCCATTTTCTCTTTAGATCTGGGTATTAGTTAGCCATTGATAGGCTTCTGCATAACAAAATGGCCTCTTCCCCTCCCCATTCAGAAAATCCTCAAAACTAAGTTTCCTCCGATGCCTAGGAGGCTTCTGTGGGGTTACTAGCTTCTCCCCACACTTGGGGAAGCAGCAATCACTGCTTGGATGTAGTATCTGGACATATTAATCACCATCAGCACAGGGCCCGTGGTGCAGGAAAGGTTAACTTCTAAATGATGCTTTTAGTCACTTGCAGGCCCTATTTGAATCATGAAAATAAACAGTGTCACCCAAAAATCAACATAAACTTTGCCTTATTTTAATGTTTAAATTAAAATGTTTCAAGACCCACCCCACAGGTCGGTGGAAAACCAACAACTAACCACCCCCTCTCTGAGCCTCCCACAGTCCCTGGGTATTCCCAGGGGGGTTACCCATCTCTCTTAGTATCTTGCTAATTCCTTCCTTTGCATCTTCATTTTTACAGCTGTCTCCTCTCCTGCAGTTGGGTTTGTCTTTCGAGATAGTGTAGAGGTTAACAGCCCAGGTGGGGTCACTTGTAACTGGATGACTCTGGGCAATCTGCTTCTCCATTCTGCCTCAGTTTCTCCATTTATGAAAAAGGGGCTAAGAGAACATCTCCTCTGAGGTTGTTGTCTGCATTAAATGAGGAGAAGGCACTTGTAAGAGGACTGGCACAGAGGAAAAGCTGTGTAAGTGAGAATTACTGCTCTCCCTCCCCTCACCTGCCCAAAGGGAGACAGTCCTTTTCCCTCCGCTTCTCTAAAGCAGCCTTTGCAAGTACAAAGTGTTTGACGCCTCTCAATAGTCATAGAGGTCAGTGATTACAATTCCCACCAGTCCTGCTCAGAGCAAGTTCACTGACCATCTCCTCTATCCTCCCGTCTCTAGTTGAGGGAGGTGGGGGTGGCTTGAGCTGCTCTTCTTCTGTGCCTGATCCCCCAACCTTCTTCCTTCTTGGCCTCCTAGTTTTCTTGGCTCAGTTTCCTCCCCTGGACCCTCCCAAGCCCCCGCTACTTTGTAGAATGATTCAGCATAGTCTTGCCCACAGACATCTTTCAAGCCACCCCTCAAAAGCTTTAGCATTTAGACCCTAAGAGGAGTTTTCAGGTGTTTTCCTAAGTGAAGAGCCTTTTAAGAAAGGAAGTATGACACTCCCTGGGCAGCAGAAGCAGCGGCCAGCAGTCAGAATTTTTAAAGGCCATTTTTTGTCTTCATTACACTAATAATAAAAGTAATAATGGGTGAAAATGGTCAAAGGTATAAACTTCCAGTTATGAGACAGATAAGTTCCGAAGATATAACGTCTGGCGTGGTGACTGGAGTGAACAACACTGTTCTGCGTATTTGAAAGTAGCTGAGAGTAGATCTGAAAAGTTCTCCTTACAAGGAAAAAAACTGTAACTATGTGCGGTGATGGATGTTAAATAATCTAATCGTGGTAATCATTTCACTCTCCATACATTTATCCAATCATTACGTTGTCCAGCTAAAACTAAACAATGTTATGTTCCAATTAGTTTCAATAGAACTGGGAAAAACAGTTAATGCTTATGATGTGTTTTGCAAACAGCCCAAATGCTTCACATCTATTGTAATCATGGTCTAGTGAAATGCTACTTAAACTTTCTGCGTCTCTGTCTCCTCACTTGAAAAACGGAGAAAAAGTAGTAACTCTTCCTTCCCTAGGATCATCGTGGGAATTAAATGACATAATATGAGAACAGCCAGCGCAACAGTGCCTGGAACTTAGTAAAAGCTCAGTTAATCGAATCATTGCCCTTACTCTCTCCACTTGATAAATAACGGGGTGCGCGCTGAGGGCTGTGTGGTCCCTTGCTTGTGCTTACAGAGGGACAGGGGCAGGCCAAGATTTTATTCCCAGCTGCCGGCTTCAAGCTCGTCTTCTGCTTCTCTTGAATCAAGGGCGCGACCCGACAAAGGGGGCTAAACCCACATGTGCCGTTTCTGGGTTGAGGGATCTGAATGGAGGATTCAACTAGTTACATGAACATGTTACATAAAACTCTAGAGAAAGGACTTCTCTTGAAAAAATTTTGAAGTGGTTAGTGCATATTAGGGGATGGAAATTTCTAGCCAAGAGCTAAGTAACTGCTGCTTTTCTGGAATATGGACTCTTCACTTCTCTGCCACACCTGGCCTCATTTTTTCTTTTTCTTTTTTTTTTTTTTTTAACCAGCTTGCACCCTGCGACGTTTCTTTTGTGCCTCATACCCTGACCGAGGCTGGCCTAGGTGTATAGTCCACACTTACATGAGTGAAATCGAGTAATTAACACATCATCCCTTTCTATGGTTCAGCAGAAACTTCAGAAGACCCTGTTGGACCGACTGTGGTACCACAGTAACAAAACACACACAGTTCCTTCCACCCCAGAATCTTTAACAGCTTCTTCGCTTTAGTCTCTTTCCTTGCCCTGGCCACTGTCACATAAACGGAATTGAAGGACCCTCCGCAACTGCTCAGGTCATTGACTCTGAAAGCTCTACGGAGGTTCTGAAACTTCTCTAAACATGCCCATGACACAGGTTTGGACACAGCTAAGGAGTCTGTGGTCATACTCATGACAGGTCTGCTTAAGACATTTTCCAGAGTGCATTTCCTCGACTCATTCAGCAGGATGCTAACCAGCCTCTCCACCACCAATTCCCATGGCTTCAATTCATCCTGGATTCAACTGACAGAATAATCTGCCTCGAACATCGATCTTATTACAACCGTCACCTGCTCAAGAACCGACAGAACCTTCCTGCTGCTGTCTGCATATCCCCCCCTTTCAGCCTTGCATTCAAGGCCCTGGTCAATCATGCTGTCCCTCATGGAAATCTCCAGCCTTCTCTCAAATGTCTCTGCGACACGGCCCTTCTGCCCCAGATAAATCAGTCTATGAGCTGTCTGCACTTTTGGGCTTCCATGTGCATTTCAGGTGCCAGAAGCCATCCCTGAATTTCCCCTCAATCGAATCATACCTTTTTTTCTGTGTCCCACTTATAATGTACATATTTAATAAGGATTTTGTTCCTGAAATTAGCTCAGTGTTCATGCCTTATCCATGAAAGCGGATCCATGCTTTATGTAGTTTTCATGCTTTTTGGAGACAGAAAAATTCTGTACTAATATGCACCACTCTCCTCTCTCATACTCATAACAGACATTATTGGTCAACCATGGCACATTTTCCCACAGAGCTATGCACAACTTCTGTATCTTTCTCTGTATTAAGCTCTAGGTAACCACCACATGTCAGTTGGAGTTGGATGTAACATGCCATCCTAGTTCTAGATGAGGGCATCATCGCAGTTCTAGATGGTGGAAATGGGAAAGCTTAGCAGGAGGACAGAGGGAAAGAAGAGGGCTTTATTTATTTATTTTATTTTATTTTATTTTATTTTATTTTATTTTATTTTATTTTATTTTATTTTATTATTTTTTGCCCTGTATTTTCTCCCTGAAGTTCAAGTTTCTCTATGTGGGTTGAATAGTTCATGGTCAAAGAATCTCTGTCCTCAAGATTTGTGACTACTCGCCATCAATTTATCTCAAAGGCTTCACAGACTCTCTTCACAGAAACCAAATGGCTACAACAGGTTCAGTCCTTTCTAGACTTTATTAGCTTAAAGTTCAATGAGGAAGAGCACTATTTTTCCTCCAAACAGCAGAGAAAAGTTCTTTGCATCTCATTGGCTCTAATTGTCATGTGATCATCTGTGATCTAATTTCTTTGTGTGGGGTGGAAGTGAAGAGGGGGAGACATGAAATGCTATAATTGGGCAGGACTGAGTCTCATTCTCCACCTTTAAAACTGTCATAATCATGCAAAGAAAAGTTGAGGGTGCCAGAAGACTGGAAGGGTGCTGGGTATTAATTATCTAGAAAATTCTGTAGTCATGTCTACCACATAGGGGACATAAGTCTAGGTTCTGGGGATACAGTAGTGAACAAAATGAAACTACATCATCCTGGAGCTTTTTCTCTAGTTGGAAAGTACAGAAAATAAATAAATAAACATGTATAAAATAAGCCAGGTAACAATAATTGCTGCATAAAAATATAAAGCAGGATAAGCAATATAGTAAGGCTGTGAGGCAAAGGGAGTGGGATGTACGACTATCACAATGTTATGTAGAGTGGTTGGAGGAGGCACCCCTGTTAAGGTGACACCGGAAAATGAACTAAAGTTATTGAGGGGGCAAACTAGACAGAGACACCTAGGGGAAGAGCATTCCACACAGAGGGAACAGCAAAGGCAAATGTCCTGAGGTGGCAGAATGGTTGGAGATTGAGGACTAGCCAGGAGGCCAATATGCCTGGAACAGAGTGAGCAAGGAGGAAAGAGGTAAGTGATGAGGTCAGAGATTAAGTGGTAGGAAATAAGATAGGGAACAGATATTGGAAGGTCTTTAAGGCCCTTGTGAAGACTTTGGCTTTTACTTTGAGTGACATGGGAAGCCATTGGAGACTGTTGAGCAGATGGTGATACAACCTTAAACTACATCCTAAAAGAATCATTTTCATTTCTCCGTGCTGCCAGGGTAGGGGTGGAAAGGACAGCAGAGTAGGGTGACCAGCTAGGAGCCTATTACAATTTTTAGGCAGAAGACGATAGTCACTTGTGCCAGGGTGGTGGGGACACCAATGGCAAGAAGTGGTTACACATGGGAAATATTTTGAAGGTAGGACAGATGAGATATGCTGACAGATGGGATGTGGGGGTGTGGGAAGAGGAGGCAGAGACGACTCCAAGGTTCTTGGCCTGAACAAAGGAAAGGATGGCATTGCCTTAGGGGAGACCAAGGAAAGAGCAGGGCTTAGGGTAGAGTGGATTTGAATATTTTCAGTGCTAAGTAGAGATAGCAAGTTGATTATTGATATATCGTCCTGTGTTCAAGAGAGAGGTGTGGGCTGAAGATTTGAGTTTGGGAATTGTCAACATCGAGATGGAATTTCAAGTCATGAGAAGAAGTATGGAAACCAAGGTGTTTGTACAGATAGATGAGTGAAGTTGCTCCAGGTCTGAGCCTGGTATCCCTCCACAGCAGGAACTGAGGCAAAAGTCTCCGTTCACAGTGTCCCTTAGTGCTAACAGCTCCCTTCCCAGGACTGCACAATTAGAATAATGTTTTTTTTCCTTTTTCCATTTTTTTTCCCTTCCTGGTGTGACTTTTTGCTGAACTCCAATTTTCCTATTTGAATAAGATTTTTCTACTTCGCCTTAAACTTTGTGCATGTTTTCCATGCTTAGGCCCCTAATACTGACAGACCCAGAAGGTCGGCCTAAATTGAGCAGCCAAAGCAAATGCTGAGATAGCCAAGAACGGAGCTCAGGTTGATCTTGGAAGGCAGGACCACCAGCCCTTGGCTCTCAGGGTCAGGCAGACCAGCACAGGAGCAGAGGGGGCAGTTGGCACAGGGTGGGTGACGCCATAGCCCGGTCCTACCACTGCACAGGCACTTGGATGGGGTGTGAGCAGGTCAGTTGGGTCAGGGCATCTATACTGGTGCGTCCAGGAATCTGGGTTAGCACCCTGGTGACCGGTGCCCAAGAGAATAAAGGAGTTCCTCCAGCCCCATTGGCTGGTCTGATTAATCTGGCGCCTAATCAGGCCTTTTGAAGGGGAGGTGGGGGGGGGTGGATAAAAGAGCAGCACACCTGTTTCCACTTGACTCCAATCCCGAAATAATTCTGTGGCTCCTACAAGATTTGAAACAAATTAAATTTGAAAGGGCAGAGAGGGCAGCTTTGAATGGTTGGCTCTGTCAAGAACTGTGGGTTTTTGTTCCAGGAAATGGCTTAAGTGAGAGATTGAGTCGCCTGGCTGCTGTGGCTGAGGAGGCTGTTAGTGCATGACCGTGACTTGGGGCTTGTGCGGTGGGTGCTTGCCTTGTTATCTCTGGCATCAGGCTTGTGCTTTCTGGATGTTGATAATGTCAGGCAAAGGTTATAATAGTATCAACATGAAAGATAGTTGTCAAGAGGGGAAGGCACACAACACTGTTTAGGGAGCCTGTATTTTAAGTAAAGACACATTTATTCAGGGAAGCGGTGACAGACATGATTCTGTCCAGCCTAACACAGGGAAGGTGACTGTTCAACACGACCCTTGGAATAACTGGTTTATCCTTTCTTTTAACAAATGAAGTGACAGGCTTCTGACTGAGTTCCTGTTCTAGGCAAAGCTAGAATGTCTAAGGTAGGGGCTGCAGGCTGGAGCTCTACCTACACGTGTCTTTCCAGGAGTCCCCAACATAAATTACACAAAGTATTGTTGGGAGAGTCCCAGACCTCCATGGGCCTGAACAAGAACCTCTACCTTATGCGGGATGTTGGCGACGGAAGGGCAGGAGTGGAACAGGAGGGAAGTCTTCCCTCTGAACCAAAGACCCAGGAGCTGCAATGATGAGAAAGAGAAGACCTTCCCTGCCAGGCTCTGGGTGGTAACAAATCCCTCCTTCTTTCACTGCTCACCCTTTACCCACATGTTGGGGTTAATGTAGAGCATGACATGAGCCCTAATACCTGGCTCGCTAAAATGTAACACAGAGGCCCCTGGGGGCAATGGAAGGTCTCGGAGAAGGGCGTAGGCCTTTGGAATGCCGAGGCCTGTGGGACCTCTCTGCCCTTGGAAGGCCGCCGGGAGTTGCCTTCCCAACGCTTTCTTAGCCCAAATAGCCGCCCTGTGATCTAAGAGATGTAGGCATGGTCCCTTGGGCTGTGTTTGGCAGAACCGTAGAGCACGCCGGGTAGCATATGGTATCTTTCCCGGAAACAGATCCTCCCAGTTTCAGTAAGACCCCTTGTGCGTGCTTGAGGAACAGTGATAAGGATTTGTGATTATCCTGAAGGACCAATAAAAGCAGGAGCAAAGAAGAGCAAAGTGTCTTGTCTCTGAGTGTTAACCACTTTCCCTTCTCTCGCAGAAGCTTGGAGTCATCTTTCATCCATCCATACAGGGAGCGCGGGCCATTCCCGGCACCCACAAAAGCTTAGTGAGCGTCCCCCAGGTGCCCAGCCGTGGGCTGCTGAGATGGAAGCTGGTAAGTGGGCCTCTCTCGTGCTTACATGTCGGTCACTTTAATCTTCGTTATAGACGCAGCCAGATGTGACCAGCGTGGCAGCCCGCATCCTTGATCTGTGGCCAAGTAGGGTTTTTGACAGAGAAGCTGAGAGATAGGAGGTCACTGCCATTTGTGGCCTCCGACATGAATACCTCCTTGGCAGCAGGCAGAACTTCCTGCCTGGGACCTAGGGCAGCTGATTAAGCATCACTGCTAGCTCAGGGTCTCATCCTGGCTGCTTTTAAGGCCTGCCTTCCTCCCCCGCACAGAGAGAAGCTAGGAGACCTGATGGCAAGGCCACTTGGACCTTTGCATCGGGATCCTTGCAGATGAAACCATTTCAGTCAAGCCACAGCACAGAGCCTCCTCTAATCAGGGCTTGTTGAGACCTTCGGTTTGACAAGGGGTGGATTCTGTTGCTGTGGCAATGTTCCTTCTTAGGGATATTCCTCAGCCTTCGATAGCACACCTCGTACATACACAGGTGTGGCTTTCGTGCTGCTGAGCCTCTTGGGCGGAGGTCTGCCAAGCCACCATCATCACGTAACTCAGTGCAGCTTCGGGGGGGGGGACGTCACAGAAATAAAGGAGCCAAGCTTCCTTTTCATGTGAACTCGGAAAAGCCACCATACACATGTGTCCAATAGAGGGAGTTCCCCAGAGGAGCAGAGACCCATGGAACAAAGGTAGTCACTGCGTCAGTGGCATTTCAATATTCAAACTGCTTACCATCTTCTGAAACATCAGGGGCTCTCCTTAAACATGGCTCCTTCCTAATCAGGCACTGTATTGCTGAGAGAGTTTTGGTTGCGAACAGTACAGGCCAATTCTGGAAAACTAAAGAGAGGCTTGGAGGCTGAGACTAGGTTTAGAAGAGGACAGAAACGCGTGCAGTCTTGAGACAGGCAGAACTGTTTAGCCAGCTGTGCTAACCACGACTTCTGGAATAAATGCCCTCCACCTTGTCTCTCCTCCTTGCATTTTTGTACAAGGAGAGAGAGGCTGTTGGGCCCAGCTTGGGTGATGTGTCTGTCCTTGGGTGGCTAGGTACATACAACGGGAGAGGTAATTCTTCGGAGCACCCACGTGAATCCCTCTTCACAGATTGCCAGACAGCCAAAGAAGTCCACACCTAGGCTACAGCTGGCAAGCTCTGTTCAAGCTAGTACCTTCTGTCCAGCCCCATGGCCTCTGTTGTGATGAGGTCTATCACAATAGGGTTACTATAAGGAGTAAAAGAAATAGCATAAGAAATTTCTCAGCCTAATGTCTAGCAATTAGCTAAAAGAATTTATTAACTGCATTTGAACTTGAACAAACTTCCCAAGTGATTTCTATTCCCTGTCTCCCCTCACCCCGAATCTACCCTCCATATCACAGCCAAAATGGACTTTCCAAAATGCAAATCTAATCATGTCATGCCCCCCCCCCGAAATCACTGCTGACTCCCACTGCCTACAGGAGAGTCTCAAGTAATTAGCCTGAATGAGGCTGCATATTCACTCTTTTATTTAGTTAGTATCCAGTGTTTAATAACCAATGCTCTGGGGAAGGAGGGGCAGGAAACATATGTATACATACATTCGTTTGTTATCAGTTTTACTGATATAACAGATACGTAGAAAACTCTTTACAAATAATAATAATGGGGACTACTTAACAGGTGTGAATACCAGAAGGCCAAGACCATGTGGGACCGTCTCGGAGTTTGGAGACCACAGCCTTCAATGAATCAAAAGTCCCTCTGGTGTTCTTGTATTTAGACCACTGGAGGAGAAGGTGAGATCTTTCAAGTTGCCTCGGATTTGGCCTTTGAAAGTTTAAGTTACTGGTATTAACGACTCCTAGAAACCTTGGTGCTATAAGATAAAAAGTTAGCTTCTAGATGTTAAGATATGAAAAAGCAGTTTGGGGAGGATAGAGCCAAAACTTCCTCCTTGGCCTCTAAAAACACACACAGTGCCGCAATTCCTTCGCTGCCTGTTGAATTTCCACAACACAAACCTCCTTCCTGAGCTGAAGTGAGATTAGGCTTTCCTGGGTAATCCCATAATTTTCCTAATCTAAGACCTATACTTGCTTAAGGCAAGTGCATATTCCACAAAAGTACGTACAGCTCAGGGGGCCCAGCCTTCTCTTGGAGAAGTTGGCAGATCTGGCATCATTTTCTTCTTATAGGTATTTCCACCTGGTGAGAACTGGTGCCAGCAACTTTGCTCCCAGGCATGGCAACCTTGGACACCATGCAGGGTCTCATTAAATTGGAAAAGGCTGAAGTTGGAATCCTTTCTCATCTCCCTGGCCTTCCTTTACTCATCAGACTATCTTCTCGTTTCCCTTAATTCTGCACATAGCCAGGGACAACATATGATTTAGATTCACTGACAATATGCAGGAATAGGGCAGCAGCGTGGGCCCTGGAAAATGGCCCCAACCCAAGCTGTCCTCAAGACTTGAGAGCCAGGAGTGTCAATGTCTGAGGGCAGAAGATGGGTTAACCCAGTGCAAGTAGAGAGGGTGAACTTGCCCTTCATCTGCCTTTGTTCTGTCCTGGCCCGGCCCACCACGGTAGGATGATGCCCATCCACGTCTTTACTCAGTCTACTAATTCAGATGTAAATTTCTTCCAGAAATCTTCACAGACACACCCAGAAATGTTGTTTTACTAGCTATCTGGACAGCGCCTAGCCCAGTCAAGGTCACACATTAAATTAGCCATCACAGACTGTTGTGCTAGTCCAGGCAAGGCCTTGGCAGTGGAAATCTGGCTCTGTTCAGAATCTTAAATCTGCCTCCCCAGCTGAACCTGGGATCCCTTCATAACCTCTCCTTTATGTTCCTGCCCAGGCCTGCTTGCAGACCACAGGGGACAAGGGACTCAGTATCTCCTGTCGGCTTGCTCTACCTTTGAATTTTACTTCTTTCAAGATAATTATGGCTCAGGGCAGCTTCCATCTGTTGTTTTTCTCACCGCTTGAGTTGAGGAACACATGTAAATACTCTTTCAATGGCGGCCTTTGCATGCTTCCCTGTTTTCTCAACGCAACATTTGCAATGTTCTCAGCATATGTCAGGTTTGGTGCTGGGTAGCAGAGTTGCAGAATGAATAAGCCCTTACCCTCAAAGAAAGTACTGCCTCTTGAGGGTAAGGGGTCAGGCTCATAAAGACATCATTACTATATACCTATGAGGACACTGATTAAGGGGTAATGAATTCACCCTGATTTCGGGGGGGGGCTTGAAAGGCAGGAGAAACCAAAGGGAGATCACATTTTCTTGTTACTATATAAATGAGTTGTTGAGTTTTACGGACAGAAGGGAGAGAATGCAAATGCTGGTAAAGAGAGGAAGGCACCATAGGCAGAGGGAACAGCGTGAGCATGCGCAGGGAGGCATGGAAATCAGTCTGCAGGCCCCATCTCCAATCCTTCCAGCCACTCAGTCTATGACCTGACCTAGAGTACAGAAGCTAAGCGTGTCCTCCAGGGTCAGGCTGCATAGGTTCACAGCCTCACTGCTCCACAGACTAACCTGTTCAGTCTTGGGGAGGCTATATAAACCTTCTGTGACTTAGTTTGCTCCTCTATAAAACGAGGATAGTTACACTATCTACTTTACAAGATTGTTGTACAAGTTAAACAAGTTAACCCACGTACAGAAATGAAAACAGCGCTCGGCACAATGCCTGCTTCATAAATGTTATCCTCTGGTATAACATGCTTTGAATGTGCAACAGTTAGGAATGGTAGGTTTTAGATTCTACAGGAATTTAACAAACAGGTGTATTGGAGGTGGGGGCTGTGGGATGCAGAAGGTGAGAGAGGGAGAAGAACGAAAATTCACCCTGGTGACC
The DNA here is from genome assembly GCF_002007445.2 of Ailuropoda melanoleuca. Lineage (NCBI taxonomy): Eukaryota > Metazoa > Chordata > Mammalia > Carnivora > Ursidae > Ailuropoda > Ailuropoda melanoleuca. The sequence continues at coordinate 61,689,726 of NC_048233.1, read as the reverse complement.
ATTCCCACTCCAAAAGTCTATGACTTCGGTGCAATCTGCTAGTGGGCTTAGAGGTCAGCTCAACATAGAATACCAGGTCCATCAGTTGCGATTTCCCAAGGGGCTTTTCCAAAGGTGCATTTGGACAGGCCCAGGAGCAAGTTGTTCCTATGATGGCAGTTGGAGTTCCTGGCACAGGGGCTGCGGATTCCAGGAGAAGCCACAGAGAACTGGAGCCTCTAGGGTTGGCATGTCTTTGAAGTTAAAGCCTCTGGGCATCTGTGCACTTAGGCGGAGGCCAGAGGCCACTGGGCTGAGCAAGGTCAATGCTATCCCAAGCATGGGAACAGCATGCTCTTCTGACCCAGGGGCCAGCCTAAAGCTGTGGTTTTGATCACTTAGGCATGAACTTCAGGAATCAAGCAAGGCCAAAATGATTTTCATTGTGATGTGGTAGAGTGAGCACTGAAATTGGAGCCAGAAGACCCTGGCAAGAGTGATCAGAGCTAGTCATTTAAACTCAGAGTCTGGGTCTCCCTACTTATCTGTAAAGTAGACATAACAATTAACCCAACCCTACCCTTAACACACTGTCTATCCCAGAGGGTGACTATGAAGATCAAATAGATAATGGGAATGAAAGTCCTAGTGGGAAAAAAAAAGGCCGGGGGGAGGCCATGCAGCTCCTGCATGTGCTCTCCAGCTCCCCACCTTTACCTGAAATACCTTGCTGCCATGTCATCACTTGTTCACCACTACACACTTTTCTGTTCTTTTATCCTTTCTTCCTTCTTTCCTTCCTTCCCTCTTTTCCTTCAGTCTTCAGAATCTCAGCTTAGTTCCATCCTCAGAGAAGACTTCCGTCTTTATTTTTTATTTTATTTATTTATTTATTTATTTTATTTTATTATTATATTATGTTAGTCACCATACAGTACATCCCCGGATTCCGATGCAAAGTTCGATGCTATTAGTTGCGTATAACACCCAGTGCACCATGCAATACGTGCCCTCCTTACTACCCATCACCAGTGTATCCCATTCGCCCACCCCCTCCCCTCTGAAGTCTTCAGTTTGCTTCTCATAGTCCACAGTCTCTCGTGTTTCATTCCCCCTTCTGATTACCCCCCCTTTCTTTATCCCTTTCTTCCCCTACCGATCATCCTAGTTCTTATGTTCCATAGATGAGAGAAACCATATGATAATTGTCTTTCTCTGCTTGACTTATTTCACTTAGCATTATCTCCTCCAGTGCCGTCCATGTTGCAGCAAATGTTGAGAACTCGTTCTTTCTGATAGCTGAGTAATATTCCATTGTATATATGGACCACAGCTTCTTAATCCAGTCATCTGTTGAAGGGCATCTCGGCTCCTTCCATGATTTGGCTATTGTGGACAATGCAGCTATGAACATTGGGGTGCATATGGCCCTTCTCTTTACTACGTCTGTATCTTTGGGGTAAATACCCAGTAGTGCAATGGCTGGGTCATAGGGTAGTTCAATTTTTAACTTTTTAAGGGACCTCCACACTGTTTTCCAGAGTGGCTGTACCAACTTGCATTCCCACCAACAATGTAGGAGGGATCCCCTTTCTCCACATCCTCTCCAACAATTGTTGTTTCTTGCCTTGTCTATCTTTGCCATTCTAACTGGCGTAAGGTGGTATCTCAGTGTGGTTTTGATTTGAATTTCCCTGATGGCTAATGATTTTGAACATTTTTTCATGTGTCTGTTAGCCATTTGTATGTCTTCATTGGAAAAGTGTCTGTTCATATCTTCTGCCCATTTTATGATTTGTTTATTTGTTTCTCGTGTATTGAGTTTGAGAAGTTCTTTGTAGATCTTGGATACCAGTCCTTTATCTGTGGTGTCCTTTGCAAATATATTCTCCCATTCCGTGGGCTGTCTCTTAGTTTTTTTGACTGTTTCCTTGGCTGTGCAGAAGCTCTTTATCCTGATAAAGTCCCATAAGTTCATTTTATCTTTTATTTCTCTTGCCTTTGGCGATGTGTCGTGAAAAAGGTTGCTCTGGCCGATGTCATAGAAGTTGTTGCCTATGCTCTCCTCTAGAATTTTGATGGATTCCTGTCTCACATGGAGGTCTTTCATCCATTTGGAGTTTATTTTTGTGTATGGTGTGAGAGAGTGGTCAAGTTTCATTCTTTTGCATGTAGCTGTCCAATTTTCCCAGCACCATTTATTGAAGAGACTGTCTTTTTTCCACCGGATGTTTTTTCCTGCTTTATCAAAGATTAGTTGCCCAAAGAGCCGAGGGTCCATTTCTGGGTTCTCTATTCTGTTCCATTGGTCCATGTGTCTGTTTTTGTGCCAGTACCATGCTGTCTTTGTGATCACAGCTTTGTAGTACAGCTCGAAATCCGGCATTGTGATGCCCCCAGCTTTGTTTTTCCTTTTCAACAGTTCCTTGGAGATTTGGGGCCTTTTCTGGTTCCATACAAATTTAAGGACTATTTGTTCCTGTTCTTTGAAAAATGTCCTCGGTATTTTGATCAGGATAGCATTGAAAGTGTAGATTGCTCTGGGTAGCATGGACATTAATATTGAGCTGAGAGCCCTTTCTTGGTTCTTCCACATAAAGCCTTCTATAGTTTCAATAGCATAATACTTTCTATGCTCTATTGGAATTGTCTTTTTAACCGACTGTCTCAATGATAAGATTATGTTAGCTCAAGGGTGAAGTTATATCATAATCTCTGTAGTAATCCAAACACTAAAACAGTTTGGGGTGCATATTTGAATGAATGAATGAATAAATGAGTTTTTATGCAGATGTAAATGATTTATCATAATATTGTTCAACTGATATTTAGAGTGTGACTCCCTTGTTCTCAATTCTGTAATTTAGGGACTGGGAATATAAAGATGGACAGGCAAGAATCTTCCTTCCCTTTTCCAGGAAAGACTGGTGTATAAGTGGACAGTTGCCACACTATGCAGCTCAGTAGGCTATAAGAGAAATACAGACCAAAGCTGTGAGCCATCGAAATGCATTGTGAGATGCATCTGATGTAAAGGTATGATTTGTTGGCTCTACCTCCTTTGTGTAATGATACCAAAAAGAGCCCTGTTTCCTTCTCTTGGCTAGTAAGACTGGACTCTGCTTACAGGACAAGCCAGGGTTGTGAGCTGCCTGTGGTGGGCAGGTGAGAAGGAGGCTGACATTACAAGAATATTTCTAATGAAGTCCAACCACCTATTACTTGGGGGAAAAAATAACGCCATAAGGTAATTTCAAGCTTCTGTGATAATGTTAGGTGAGTCAGGATGAACATGTCTCTTCTCCAGTCCTTGCCACCATCCCTCTCTCATAAAAGGCTTTTCTCTTCTGCTCCTCCTCCTAAAATTGCCTAGGAAAAGTGATAACCTGGCTCTATTTTGGAAAGAATGCCAAAGTTCTAGTATCCTCCCATAGACTTGTTTTCAATTATGAAAATCTTCTAGATCCATCTTGCTTTCTCAGGGTAGTGAACTTCTTCACCCAATTTTTCTATAGAGATGGAATGAGCAGGCTCTGTTTTAGGAGCCAGGGAACCTTTTCTCTAAGCCAAACTATACTTAGCCTTGTGACCTTTGACAAGTCACTTAATCTCCCAAGAAGATTCTTCATATTCAAGCAAAGTCTTTGATTTTAGGTGTGGCTTTGACCAGACCCAAGTGTGAGGCCTGGAGTCATCTTTGAGGTCTCTTCCTAATCATCACCTTTCCCCCTCCACAGACACCCTATAATAATCTTGTCAATTTTTCCTTTGCAATATCTTCTATAGTCATCACTTCCTTCCTATCTCCAAGTTTGGTGTAAGATCTTATCAAGTATGGGTGCACCTGGGTGGCTCAGTTGTTAAGCGTCTGCCTTCGGCTCCAGGCATGATCCCGGCGTTATGGAATCAAGCCCCACATCAGGCTCCTCTGCTATGAGCCTGCTTCTTCCTCTCCCACTCCCCCTGCTTGTGTTCCCTCTCTCGCTGGCTGTCTCTCTCTCTCTGTCAAATAAATAAATAAAATCTTAAAAAAAAAAAAAAAGATCTTATCAAGTGTCAATCCATCTTTTTGAGGGCCCTCTCAGTAGGCCCTCTGTTAAGGGAGAGGAATGAAGAGCCTGCATCCAGAGTAACATGTAAAGATTTGTCCTTGAAGAAGTGTAGGTGTCTAGGACTGATTTGAGAACAGAGAGTATCTGGTGTTGGTGAAATTGCAAAAATCACCGTCTCTGAATCTCATGAGAGCCCAAATTCAAAGTCTTAGTCCAACCCCAACCCTCAGATGCAGTGGGGTAATATATTGAAGGAAAGAAAGAAAGAAAATGAAGAGAGAAGAGAAAAGGAAAGAGCAAAGCAGAAGAAACTAATATGCATTGTGGGGTCAGCTTTTCATTCTTCTTAATTCAATAAGACCTCATAGCTCCCTAGAAGATGTGGATTATTATCTTTTCTATGCCCTTGGCCCACGGCCACAGAGCTCTTGATGGACAGGCAAGTTTTGAATTCAGGATTTTAAATTTAATGTTCTTTGTGATGGGTGGATGAGCAGTGTGACACACACCGGAAACTCTTCTCAACCTTCTGGCACTGTGGGAGTTTTTTCCAGCCTGCTTTCAGGACAGTATCAAACCTCTGTTGGCTGAAGCTCAACATAGTGCCATTTTCTCTTCTTCCCCTTTAAAAGCTAGATTTGTGACCCTGGCCTGGCTAGAAAGGTTGTATATTTCGGAGTCATATTCAATCAGGTGTTCATCCTACTTGCTTTTGTTTTTCATCAGACCTCTTGCTTCTGATATACCGGATTTAACCTTACACTAATTTGTGCTTCCTTCTCTTGGGCCAGAGAGGTACATCTGATGAATTCTACCTGCATTCTCAGATGGGAGCTAAATAAGGCATTGAAATATGGCCACATACGTAAGAGCACCTGCATTTAGTCATCTTCCCATTTTCAAATGCTAGCCTAAAGTCTTGGCTTTTATCTATATTTAAAACTGACATTGTTAAATGCATAAACACATCTGAATTATTTATATTTAGGTTTATACAGTCTCCAGCTGCAACCGTATATTTCAATATCTTTAAATTTTGCGTTGCCATCTGGACCAGATTGCTGCTAAATCAAATCAGATAAACGTTACCTTTCCACTACCTCTGATTTATATCAACCATTCATTTCCAAAAGCACAGCCCTGTTAAATCCAATCTACTTTCAAAAAGCTTATAAAATTAGCTCAGTTTTGAGGGTTTGATATTTGTTCTCTGAAGCTTCAGCTTTGAAAAGGCCATTTGGATAGATAGAAAAGCAGCATGGAAGCAGCAGAGCTAGGGGCACTAGATTTCATTGATTATTGGGCAAATCTTTTGAGCCTGATTTCATCCAATTACTCAAGACTTTTCTCTAATCAAGTTATTGTGAGCCAGTTTATACACCACAGAAATAGAATATGCAGGTTTTAAAGTGTTAGGCTGTTCCCTGTAATTTAATGTGGCATCTCTCTGAGATGAAGGAGAGTTTTCGCCAGATATTTAAAGGTAGATAGAAAGAACTTTTAGAATTGTATTTTTGTAGTCTACTTTACACTGATACTTTTTTTCCTAGAGAAAAAAGGTGGAGTTAGATACCAAACAAATCAGCGTCAATCACCTGTTTCCACCTTTCCAAATTAGAGTCCAAGTATGAGATCCTTATGAATTGATGAAAATAATAATGTCCTATATATAAGTTTGTCAGTAAACAGAATCAATCTATCTATGCCTCAAGTAAAACATCAGAGTGTTTTTTTAGAGAAAGAAAGAGAAAGAGAGAGAAAGGAGGGAGGGAGGGAACGGGCAGGGAGGGAAGAAGGAGGAAAGCACCAAATATACTGAAACATCAAGGTGATAGGGAGCACCTGGGTGGCTCAGACGGTTAAGCAGCCAACTGACTCTTGATTTCAGCTCAGGTCAGGATCTCACGGTCCTAGGGTTGGGCCCCAGGCTCAGCGGAGAGTCCGCTGAAGATTCTCTCTCTCCTCCTTCTGCCCCTTCCCCCGCTCTCTCTCTCAAATAAATAAATAAACCTTAAAAATAATACATCAAGGTGATAGGAGCCTGGATGGTATGCACACACCACATTTATTTATATACAGTCACGTACAGACATTATCTTCCTCTTTCTCAACCCATATAATTCCAAATCTGAACTCATTTAGCAAGTCTAATGATTGGAACATGAAATATTTTCCAAATGGCTCCACTGAATGGATCTGCAGTCCATCAGCATACAGTTGGAATGATGTCATAAATGGTTACATTTTAATCCTTCCTGTATTTTCTAAATGGGAAGGGGAGGGGCGAAGCTGGGAGAAAGTGGCTCGAGTATGATATTCTAAGCCTGAATAACTGAATACAAATCCCAAGTGTAGGAAAGGAAAACCTATTCTGTCTCAGTATGACTAAGTGCTAATTTTTCTTGAACACACAAAAAGGAATATGCCACTCTTTAATGGTAAATTAACATTTATTGTAAATGTGCCATATGAAGGAAGCCATAAGTCATTATTATTGACCTACTATGATTCATTCTGCTTTCCCCCGAATTAAATAAAAATGTGCACTTTAGTATAATACACTTTTAGTTCAAGCATTCTCTTACTGGACTCGTGCCTGCTAGATTTTCCAATCACACAGTTTGGGGGCAAACACTTGACTTACAGAACAGATACCTTGTCACAATCACCAGTTGTCCTTCATTTCTGTCCCAGGAGCAGGAGATGGTTTTTAATGTCTGATTGAATGGTCTGTCATTGTAATGTGTGAAATCAAAACTTCCATGTAGACTTGAAGGAAGGCAGAGTCCCTCAGTATGTTAGCTTTGTGTGCAGTGTAGAATAGAGAAGAAAAAGCCAAGGACAGACACTCAACTTAGCTCAATGGAAGGTGGGTATATTCAGAGAATTTGGGGAATAGATAAATTAAAAATTACACATGTTTCTGAGATGAAAGAAAAAGCAAAAATACATCATAAACATCTTAAGAAAATCATAAACCTGACTCCAGGGGAGAAAAATATGATTGTAAAGTAGGAAAGCAGTGAGAGGGATTCAGTTAAAGAAAAGGTGATTAAAAATATTCCGGAGTTGTAGTTATCTCTGAATGAGGGTAATATAGGTAGGTGGTTTTATCTTTTGTTTTCTTAACTGTATTGTCTGATATATCTGCAGTTAATATGTATTTTGTTATAATAGAGCATACGTACTTTAAAAGTAGTTTTTTACTTTTCCTAAAAAAAAGCATCTTCTTGTGACTCAATTCATTTATTTATTTTTTTTTTAAGATTTTTTTTTTTATTTATCTATTTGACAGAGATAGAGACAGCCAGCGAGAGAGGGAACACAAGCAGGGGGAGTGGGAGAGGAAGAAGCAGGCTCACAGCGGAGGAGCCTGATGTGGGGCTCGATCCCGCAACACCGGGATCACGCCCTGAGCCGAAGGCAGACGCTCAACCGCTGTGCCACCCAGGCGCCCCTTGTGACTCAATTCAACATGCCAGTTTCTTAGGAATTTTTGATGAAATAGAAGTTACCAAGCAGAGATCCAATTTCTACTCATTTGAAGAAGTGACTGACAACATGAACTTGTAACTGAGATGACATTTCTGAGATGTGCTCTAAATGTACAGGGAAGTGGTATCAACGCTGTCATCTGTCCAAAACTGCAAACTCCTTGTTCCAAGGCCAGAATGAGAAGTGCAAAATATTTAAATGGTAAATGAAAGAATAGCAAAACCAAGTATCAGCACATAGAAAGAATGTAAGGTTATAGGGCTTGATGGGGAAATATCCTTGGGACAAAGGGGGGTGGAGAGGCTGGGGACAACCACTCCAGAAGCATAAAGTATTATTTGTAAGTGAAGAGTAAGACCTCAAGCTCTGTCCAAGGAAAACTGACAGTAGATCGCCCCTCCCCAGAACTAATACAGAATATTGCCAAGGAGGATGAAATGTTTCTAGAAGAGTGAAACAGAGGGTAAATAAAGGGCAGGCCAGAAAAATTATTATAAGTATAAAAGTGTGCATGTGCCAATTAGTAATAAATATTGTAGGAATAAAAATAGCCTTCGGCATGAAGAAGGAAGGTTACTTGTTAATTAAGGAAATTGAGAGGCTTATTGGACATGTAAAATATCGGGAAGGAAGATAATGAAAGCGTAATTGCAGATAAAAATTATAAGAGTGTCAAAAATGACTGAGGAGCGCTGAAGTTGCAAATGAAATGGAAATATCAAAGCCGTGCAGATAACAGACCACTCGTGTCTTAATTGCTGTAGGTGAAAAGCAAAAGGAAGAAATGATGACAGCTGAGTGCAGAAAGAAAGTGGGGTTCATTCCGATGTTTGAGAGGCTCTGGCAAGAGGGCAGATCTCAAAGTGACAGCCCTGGACACGATGAAGAACTATTTATTCAAAGGTAGTCATTCTAGAGATAGTCAATTTTTAAAAACTGGGACAGTCTGGATATTGCCATTCTTTTTTTTTCCCTCCCAGATGCTATTAGTTTGAACAGTATGAAATTACTGATATTCAACACTTATGGACTCGGTCATCGCATATGGTTCATTTAATAGAATAGAGAGGGTAACCACTATGGAAGATTTCTTGGATCCTCTACGCAAAGCGTGATTTTGAAATTAAAGAAAAATAAATCACTTATAGACTGAAGCTAAATGTTTTTTTAGCGTGTATTCATTTCTCTGAACATGGATGTATGTAGACTGTGAACTCCTGAGAGGAGGCCCCCTACTGCATGTCCCGGGTGCACAGACACACACAGAAATGTTTGTCACTAAGTGATCATTACGAATAAGACCCCAAAGAAAGTTTTGCTGAATTATGAGGTGAACTATTTCTTCAAATGAAAACAAAATGTGAGCTTTTGGAGAGGAACCTGCATTGTGTCCTAATACACCTTTCTGGATGGTGATGGTGTACAATGTTAACAGCCTTTCTTTGACATTCTTCTTATATTGGATGTTCCTTAACAATAAATAAAATAAATCACCAATGCTAAACATTAAACGAGTCTAATTCTGCTTGATGGATATTAACAAATATTTACATTAAGGGGAACATTCAACATCCCTCAAGAGATTATTCTAGAGACTAACAAGACAAGACAGTTATTTTCAGCAACAACCAAATAATTGGTATTTGATAGAGTTGTCTGATTCACTGATAATTAAAATTATAAATGAGTCTTGTTTGGCCTGAGTGGTTATGTTCATGCTCTGGTGAATCTGCCCTTTAAGTACTGGGGCATGTAATTAGACCCCTCTTTGACCTTTGAATATCATGGTGACCACATCTAGGCTGTGACATCCGTGACCTAGATAAGTGCATAGAACCAGATGGTGTTTTCAGACAGAACACAGGCTCCTATTACCATTCCTTGGCTAGCCATATACTATAGAGAATATGACGGGTAAGTCTCATCTCGAATGCAAGGCCACCGTATCCCAGAACTTTCATTCCCTAAGCAAGTTACTGATACATAGGTGATTCGAAATACATTTGCTATTATTTCCCTTTCTTTCTACCTTAAATTGTTTTTCTACTATGTTCTATATAATAAATTCCTATATTAGGCTACTGTGAAATGTGTGTGGTATGTGTGTGTGTGTGCGTCTGTCTGTCTGTTTAATATGTGACCTTCTGGGTTCCTCTGGACTATTCCCAATATCCAACTAGTATTTATACTGTCCTCCGCCCAAGTTGGATTCCCTGTATGTGTCCTGATGAGAATTGTGGCACTGTAGGAGTTAATACCTCATTACAAGACTGGATCAATTCCAGCCCTTTCATTTTACAAATGGTGATACCAAAGTGTACAGAGCTTAGAGGCTAAATGACATGCCAAAGAACACCCCACGGATGTGGGGGCTCAAGGCTTGAATGCAAGTTTCTTGGTTCCACCTTTCTAGCTTCTTTTCTTTCTAAAGATGACCACATAAGATGACATTTGAAAAAAAGAAAAAGTTTGGAAATTGCTACAACCCATCAAACTACACAAGCATCTAGGATATCATACGGGGAAAAGTTTACCAAATCTGTACAGCTCATGCTCTGTCCAGGAGGTAGCCTCCAGGCCTGGAGTAAGCAGGTGGGAGACTCGTTGCCCATCAGCTTTTTTCTGCTAGTTTTCATTAACCGTAAATGTGTTTGTTTTGCAGCCCCTGCTTAAGGGAGACATTGTATTTTCCCACATTTCATTTGTAGAATTCTATTTTTTTTAAAGATTTATTTATTTATGTTAGAGAGAGAGAGAAAGCACACACATGTGTAAGGGGAAGGGCAACGGGAGAGAGAGAGAGAGAGATTGAGAATCTTAAGCAGCCTCCATGCTCACTTTGGAGCCTGACTTAGGGCTGGATCTCAACAACCCTGAAATCATGACCTGAGCAGAAAGCAGGAGTCGGTTGCTCAACTGACTGAGCCACCCAGGTGCCCCTCATTGGTAGAATTCTTAAAACCGGTATCGAGCATTGATTTTAAACATAATGATTTTTGTACTGCATAGGATTTAAAACTCGGGCAACTTTCTTTACTGCTAGATTGTTACTACCACCCATTGTCCTGGGAAACATCCCTGGGTAGAGTTTTAAATAATCAGACTGCACATGAACTCCGCTGATCAAAAGCCAGCCATGTCCTGATCACCATGGCCACACACAGAATTCTTATTTTCCCTGGATATCCAAATGCGGGAACCAAACTGGGGTATTCATTGCTGTGACACTTTAGGAGCAATGTACATCAACCGAGAGAGTGGGTTACCTGTGGTTTACAATGAGAAGTAACAAGGTGTGTACCCACTGGAAAAGTGACTGAGGGGACAGAATAAGACAAGGGCAGCAGCTCTGAATTAGATTATGTAAAATGACCTAAATGGGCAATTCTGGAGAAAGGGATGCAGTCTGCCTCCCATGTAACATTTACCAACGGCCTTGCTAGTTCTAGCACCGCCTCTGTGTGAGTGACCAAACACTGCTGATTAATGCAATTTGTTTCCTTGACATTATAACAGCTAAATTATGATGCTGATGAAATTATAGTACACCAGTATTTGAGGCATTAATTAAAATCTTGATGAGAGTGAGTTTTCTTTCACAGAAACAATCCAAAATGAAAATCATATTTTAAAAGCTATGATAATGGAGTTACCAAGAGCAAATCTCAAATAATGATTGAGATTATTTCAAGATGATTTCATCTGAATGGCAAAAATTAAGTTATTTGAGTGGGCCTTTTGTTTCTTTTTGTTTCAGGTCAAGTAATACTAGGGATATTAATTGATGCCCCCCAAAAACGCTCAACAGAGGGAAGATAACTGAACTAACAGCTATCATTTATGACATACTTAATTACATCCCAAGCGCTGTGCTAGCCAGTTTACGTGCACGAATTCATCTACTCACAAAACTTTCCAAGATAGGTACCTTGCTCCTGATCTCAAATCACAGGTGAGGAAACAGAGACAAAGAAAGGTACAGCAACTTGCCCAAAGTTACTCAGATAACAAATGGCCAATATAGGATTGGAATCCGGACTTATCAGGCCAGCATTGTCCAATAGAACAGTCTGCAATGACAGTTCTCCACGCGATCTTATCTAATATGGTGGCTACTAGCCACACGGAGCTCTTGGGTACTTGAAATGTGGCTAGTGCCACATTTATTATTCATTTTATTTTATTTAAATTAGTTTACATTAAATTACCACCTATGGATAGTTGCTACCATGTTGGCCGACACACAGTGCTGGGAGCTGTGCTTAACCGTGGTGCTTTGCTGCAAAGCTTCCACTGATCTACAGAGTTTTACCCTTGCAGGATGGGAGGGGTCAGCCATTTCAGAGTGGGAGCAGTCAGTTTACGCAAACGCTCTCCCTATATATATAAAGAGAATTAGAGTATTATGTCTCTTTCAATGAAATCTATAATTTCTGCTTAGATGATTGACTCATCTCTCAGCAAATAATGCTCCCTAAAATTTTTTTTAAATATCACAAATAAAAAGTGGTTGAAAAATATCAGTGAACCAAACCTAGTCAATTATTTAACTTAAGTACTTGCATTAGCCTTCCTTCTAAGAAAAATGAATTTTAAAAGTTTTCTGCAGAATGGTTGTCAAGTTTCATTTCAGACTAACCTCATTTTGAGTTTTTAAATTGTTGTTATATCTTTTATATATTCCTTTCAGTTTCTCAGTTTTTCATGTTTACGAACAGCCTAAGTATATGGAACAGAAAGAGAACAGTGAACCCTTTGAACACCATCTATAATTCCCCACCAGGCAAAGGGGCTTACAATCAGACAGACCTGGGTTTGGGTTCATATATGAAGATCTATAAGTTTCTATAATTCTCTTAGCTTTAGTTTTCTTATATGCAAAATGCAAGTAATAACTCCTGTCTGCAAATGACCATTGCAGGAATTAGAAGAGAGAATGCAGACAAAGTGTTTAGCAGAATGCTAACATATGACACTTTCTAAATGTTCTCTGTCATTATCATGACCATTACTTCTTTTCTATCTTAGTATTGGATCTCTTTATAGGAGAAAAGCATCATTAACACCCTGAAGAATGTTACAGACCGAATTAATCATTTGGAAAATGGGTGGGGGTGGTGAGGGTAAGACACGGAAAAATGTCCCTTTCTATATAATTCTAAGCTCCCTTCACTCACAGTGAACACTGTGTACCCATTATACTAGCTCTCTTTGGCTGAGTAACACATTACCACAAACTTAGCAGCTCAAACAACACTCATTTTTCTGTAGGTCAGGAGTCCAGCATAGCATGGCTGGGCCTTCTGCATAGTCTCACAGCTTGAAATCAATGTATAGCCCAGAATGGACTGCTACATAGAGGCTCTGGTAAAAGTCCACTCCCAAGCTCACTCAGATTGTTCACCGAATTCCATTCCCTGAATGCTGAGATTCACTCCCAGTGACTAGAGCTCCCTACATTCCTTGCCATGTGGTCTCCTCTATCTTCAAGTCAGCAAGGCCATGTCAACTCTTTCTTTTTTTTTTTTTTAAGATTTTATTTATTCATTTGACAAAGAGCACAAGCAAGGGGAGGAGCAGGCAGAGGAAGAGGGAGAAGCAGAACTCGATCCCAGGACCTTGGGATCATCAACTCTTTCTTGTGCATCAAATCTCTGACTTCCTTGTCTTTGAACTCTAGGCCCAGATTTAAAGGGCTCATGTGACTAAGTTAGGCCACCTAGAAAATCTCCCTATCTTAATGTCAACTGGTTTGAGACCTTAATTACATCTACAGAAACCTTTCTCAGCAACACTTAGGTTAGTATTTGATTGAGTAACATTTGTATGTACCAGAGGCCAAGAGTTTTGGTGACCATCTTTAGAATTCTGGCTACCATACTCAACATGCCCTCTCATTTGGTGAATTAACACAATTCAGGTATAAGAACTATGGCCTATTAATTCTCAGTTACTCTTGAGACCAGGGATACTTCTAAAACTGCACCTGCATCTCTCAGAGATGTTCAGAGCTATCTGCCTACTTCAAACGCAATGCTCTAAAAGACGTCAGGTGATTATTCTCCTGTAGACTGTTTCTCAGTCTAAAGCCACAGTCATTAAGAAATACAAATTATCTGATATGAATTTGTTTTCCTATAGGAGTGCTGGAAATTTTATTTCTTTCAAAAATAAAATTAAAAAATAAAGTTTATGAGAATATTTCCCCTTACATAAACATAAAACATATCTAAAATGTGCAGCTAGGCTGACTGAAGAAAGAAAAATAATCTATAGTCCCATCACATAAATCTAGCCCTTTAAACATTTTGGTGTATTTTCTTCCAATCTTTTTTCTATGCATTAAAATTGTTTTTTATAGTTACCCTCATGCTAAATATTCACTTTTGTTTTCTGTTTTTTCCCATTTAACATTTTTTTCCACTTAACATAAAGCATTAGGCAATTCCTTATGTTGTTATGTTATTTCATAACCTTTTAATTACTACCTAATATCCCCTATGTCTACTCAACCATAATTTACATACCCTTTCATCCACTGGAGATGTTTATTTCCAATTTTCCAATACCATAAGTACTGTTTCAATAATGAGCTTTTTGCGTGACAATTCTTCTGTATTATTTTCCTAACGATCGTTTACAGAAATGCAGTTTCTTAGCCAAAGATCAAAGGTTTCATTTTTAATCTGAACTTGTTACACTTTCTGGGATATTCTTGAAAGAATTTCCCTTTGGTCTTCCTTAAAAAGTCACTTCATTCTCCATCATTGAAAACGAACTGGGGGTAAGATATTGATTAGTTACAACCATTGACCACTTATTGACTCACTTTGCACCCAGCAAAATAAGGTTTAGAGCTCTCAAGGGAGTTATAAGGGAATGAGGAATGAGTTATAGACTCCATCATTGATGTTTGAGAAGAGATTTCAAAGACAACAAATCCTTCAGTTGCCAACCTCAGTAAAAAGAAGCCAGCTTTAAGCAAGAAGACCTCACATATTCAACACCACGGAGTCTTTCTGAGTGGCCTTATCCCTCACAAACTCTGGTACCTAGAGAGTTATGTGGGCCGTGAAATATGATAGCTCAATATCACTTTTGTGTAACAGCAGCTTACAAACATTTTTATGTCATAAGCTGACCGTGAAGAGATCATTTCAGATCACCTACATCAAAGAGATCTCCTTTTTGTTTTAGCTGTGCCTTGGCGGACAAAGGTCATGAACTTTGGCCATGTTTGCTTTTGTTTTGTATTTTAATTTGGGCTCTGCATAGTACTGTCAAAACAAAAGACATGCAGCAGCTGTTCTTCTGAGAGATTTATGTTCATGCTGTCTCTTCCCTCCATCTACCTCCTGGACGGGAAACAGGCCCAAGTGGGAGATGTTGACCAACACGGTATAGTGGAAATAGCATGACCTATGGAAATTGCTAGATAGGGCTTCAAGTGCCTGTTCTTCTCCACATTGGTTGTAGGACCAGAGGCAAGTAATTTATTTAATTTTTATGAGCCTTTGCTTTCTCATCTACGTAATGGAAAAGGTGATGCTTACCACACAAGTTATAATTATAGTGAGATGATGTTTGCAACAAAACTGTCCAAGATTTTACCATTCCAAAATGAAGATGTCTCTTGGTCTTTATTTTAAAACTTCCATCCCGATACATTCAACTTCCACCCCCCACTCCAACCAACCGTCTTTGAAGTATATCTGGGACTTACTCTTGTCTGCATAAGAACAAATTGGTCCATGGGCTTCTCCTTTTGCCTTCTGGGTCTTTTATTCATTTATTCGATAAATATTTATTAAGGTCTTACCATATGCCAGGCATCGAGAATCAGTGAACGAGACAATGCTCTTGTTCAGGGAATGCCCGGGGGAAATGTCTTTGGTCGTGGTTGGAGCGAATTGGCAGCACTTTGGGAAGAGTGGGCCTCTATTATGACCACTCTGATCCCTGCTTGTCCCCCGTCCCCCTCAAATCTGTTTAGCTACATCACCTGGTTCCCAAAGCATAAAGTCTCCCAGTCTTTCCTCCTACCCCTTCTATTCCAAAATGTTCAGAGCATTTATTTGGATCCATTCTTTCTTCTTCTTCTTTTTTTTTAATGTTTTTTATTTATATTATGTTAGTCACCATACAGTACATCCCTGGTTTCTGATGTAAAGTTCGATGATTCATTAGTTGCGTATAACACCCAGTGCACCATGCAATACGTGCCTTCCTTACCACCCATCACCAGTCTATCCCATTCCCCCACCCTCCTCCCCTCTGAAGCCCTCAGTTTGTTTCCCAGAGTCCATAGTCTCTCATGCTTCATTCCCCCTTCTGATTACCCCCCCTTTCTTTATCATACCCCTTGCCCCTGAGACCCCTTTCATCCTTCAAAAGCAACTCCTTCCTCCTCAGGTCAAAATAAAATCTCTCCTACTTACCAATTCATGCAGCTGGATGCTTTGGCATGGGAAGCATTGCGTCCACTACCCAGGCACTCCCCAGCAGGAAGTACAGCCTCTGGGTAAGACCCTCAAATAAGAACAAGAGTCCTTGCATTTGGCTTTCCTACTTGTTGGCTTTGTGACCCTGGGCCAACTACATAGCCAGCCTCTGCCTCAGTGTCCTTATCAGTAAAATGGACTAGAATAAAAGTTCCACCTCATGGGCTCCTTATGTGACTAAAACAAGGTAATACAGACAAAGTGCTTCCAACCATGCCTGCCAAATAGTAAATGTCAGCAAGCTTCTTCCTATGAAGGTAAAAGGCTTTCAACAGTGCTTCCATCACAAGGTTTCAACATAGATCCTAACTGATTTTTTAAAAACCAAAACCAAAAGATGATAGGAATTTGATAGTTGATGTCTGGGCAGGGGGAGATCCTATGTGAAGCAAATTTCTATAGTGACCAGGCTTCTTTAGGGTAAGAGAATTTCTCAAGTCTTAACAATTTATGAATACAAGGAAACAGTCAGTTAAAGGTCAGTTGAATATAAGAAAGCCTGCCTCCAGGTAAATTGCAGAAATCTTTCTGTTGGGGGGCACTTGGAAGAGTTTCTCTTAAGGAATGTTATCTGATTTAGTCTCCATTCAAAGCCCCTTGGAAAAGGACAAAAAGGCCAAGAGACCTTCTGGGGGCAGTCAGCTATATTGTAATAAGTCAGGGACTTAACCCCTGTCTTTAATGAAGCTTGTTTGCTCATTGCCCAGGGAAGCTAGCAACCCTTTGCTTAGCAACTCAATTGCTTTTCTCTTCACTGTTGAAAGCCAGCTTTGCAGGTATAGATACAGGACTTTTGTCATGTCTTAAATGATGTTCAGGAAGGTAATGCCTCACTTGAGTGGACTGGGCACGAACGGGTATCAGGTCATCTCCTAGAGTTCCTTGCATAGAGACACCAACCCCTGCAGACTATGCCAGTTGGGTCCCTTCAGTAACCAGACTCCCCTGAAGCTGTTTTCAAACTGTAAAACCCGTAAAGTGAAATTTATTGCACTTTGCTGTATTTTACTAGAGTTAGAGGGCTCAGATAAAATTTACTGGATGGATGTAAAACTCCGTCGATAGGAAAATGAACACTTTTCACAAGCACTCTCATTGAGCTCTTTTGATCACTGTACTGAATCCAGTACCTTGCTAGAAGGCCTTCTTCCTGTTTCAGCATAATTGAGGGCAGGCAAATATAACAACTTCAGCTTTGCAGCCGTGTGGCTGAGGCTGACAGGCATAATCTGACCTGCCACCCAAGGGCCTCAACCAATTCTGCTGCGGCTAACATCCACCGTCAGAGATGGAACAGTGTGCCGTTCTTTCCATTCTGAAGAGTGGGGTCACAAATAGTGATGAGAACAAGCCCAGCCCATTGAGGCCAGTGCTCACGGGGGAATGAAGATGGGCATTGGGGTTGGGAAGAGGAGTTGTAGGGGGTCACCCTGAAGCTCAGAAGAGCTTTTCATGAGTTGTAGTTACCTCTGAGTGGAATATTGTCATCATGATCAGAAGGGAAAAGTATTGTGACGAGTTATTAAACTCCAACTTCTCCCAAGATCTTGCTCTAACCAATCTCTTCATTATGTAACAGAAAGAGTGAGAGAAGGAAAGAAAGGGAGTGAGAGACAGAGACAGAGAGAAGGGGAAGGAGGAAGAGGGAAGGGTGGGAAAGAAGGGGAGAAAAAAGATAACTTCTCTTAGAAGAAGTCTTCTCTAATTGAATTTTTTCCCTGATTATGTTTTTTCAACACATGTGCGGAACGGTAAGCATTCCTCATTTGAGTTGTCTGCATCTGTGTGTTTCTAACGCACTCGGACAGTGCTTCCCCAAGTGTATGATGCCTGATAGTGAGGCACAAAATCTTTTAGGTAAGACAGGAAGGAATTTATTTCTGTACTCATGATTTATTTTAATGCAGATTAGAAAAATACCAATTTTCCATTTATAGCAGTGACAAAAAAATCAATTTTTATTTTATGTTTTTTAAGATTTATTTATTTGAGAGAGAGATAGAGAGTGGGGGGGATGGGGGTGGGGAGGGGCAGAGAGAGAAGGAGAGGGAATCTTAAGCAGACTCTGTGCTGAGCATGGAGTCCAACTTGAAGCTCGATCTCATGATCCTGAGATCATGACCTTAGCCAAAACCGGGAGTCAGACACTTAACTGACTGCCACCCAGGTGCCCTCCCAAAAAGTCTGTTTTTAAAAAGCGAACATTAAGTAAAAAAAAAAAAAAAAAAAAAGTCTGTATAAAAAACCCCACAATGATACATATGTATCATGTAACATCATGTAAAACTTATGTCACTGGAAAGTCTGAAGTTTAAAAAAACATTACATAAAAGACACTGTAGACATCTGGAAGAAAGGTAATTATATTACCTTAATTTTCTCTTTCATTTTTTGTATCCCTCTCCCCTGATCACCATACTTTGTGGGACAGAGACTGCTATGTGTTCTGCACACTTTTTGTTTCTCCTTTGGGCACACAGAAAGACAAGTCCTTGCCCTCTTTCCCCAAAGTGGAGCTATGTGACTAATTCTGGTCATTCATATGTAGGAACAGGGGAAGCTGGCCCCTAAAACATGACCCTCCTTGTTTTTTAGTGGAAACAAATATTTTCGTTTATTTCATGTTGAGTTTAAGATGCTGATGGGTGTCTGGTTGAAAATGGTATTTAGAAATCCTAGTCGGTATATCAGAAGGGAAGTCAGTCTCAAAAATAAAGATTTGGGAGTCATTGCCACTCCAGAGGGAAATGTAACCAGAAAACAGGTCAAAATCATTTCAGGAGAAAGTACAAAGTAAGGCTATAGAATAGTGATGACAATGTTTAAGACTACCTTTTTATTTTAAAGAGGTGAAAAGACAAAGAGAAGACACTGAAGGCAACACAAAGAAACTATCAAACACTTAAGGAGGGCTACTGTTTAGATTCAAAGTAATTCAATTCAATAGATATCCTTTTAGTCCCCATTAAGTTTAAGGCATTATGCTAGGTTCAACGCAAGATTCTGTATATAAGATTCCTAAACACATTCCCTTTATCCAGGAAAAGCATCCTTCCTCCTATGCATATTATAATAAAGGACTAGGAAGACAGATATTATAATAAAGGACTAGGAAGACACAGTCAATTTCAAAGATGGTTCTACCTCTGGCTGCCCTTTGAGACTGGATATACACAGGAGACTACTTTGATGAAATGGATTAAATGAGTTTAAACAAGTAGCTAGGCAAATCAGTAAACAACTTTTCCCACCAAAATTGCCCTCGTTTTTTTCTTTTTTCCTTCCCCCCTCCCCCTACACTGGCTAAATCAACTGTTATGGAAGAAACTATCCCAATCTTATCTTTTTTCACTATTCCCAACCCTAAATTAGGTTTGGTTTATCATTGAAACTAAATGGAAGAGCAATTGGTTTTGTGGGTTTGTAGGATTAGAGGAATCTTAGGGGTCGTTATGTCCCAAACTCCCTATTTTTGCAGATGAGGAAGATGAATCCGAGGGCAGCTGAGGGGATTGCCTTAGTGACTGGCTTAGATGGTCAGTGACCAAGCCAGGCCAGGAATCCCACGGGGTTCCTGATTCCAGATTCAACTCCTTCTCTACCGTAGCATGTTTCTCTTCCTATAATTTGCACAGTATTCCACACAACTAGTTGTCCACTCCCCTACAAGTAGCATTTCTAAGTGTTTTCCTTCTACAAATTCTGGTTACCTATTTGAAAATACAGAATAGCTGGCCATTTATTTGGTCAGGTCAAGTCTCTTAATTTGAAGCCAGATCATGGAACAGAATGTGGATAAAGGGCACTCCCAGAAAAACCAGTATGCTACAAATACCACAGTGTCTTTTTTTTTTTCCCCCCCGACACTACAAATTTTTCAGGAATCAGAGATCAGGGCTTATGGGTTGGATAGAAGAGAAAACATCATAGAAGACCAATACTTTTTTCATTTTATAACCCTTGGATCAATGAAGTTGTATCTTCTTTCATATTTACCCTCAGTAATTGCTTTAGGAATGGACATGGGTTTGTATCGATGCGGTAATAACTCACGAGCATATATTATTACAGGATGAAAGCTACACTGAATCAAATAGTGTTGAATTAAAGGGAAAACGGTTAAGGAAATTCAGTCTTAGGCTGAGAGATTATATGTCAAGCTATAGCCTAAAGTGAATTTTTATAGTTAAGTTATAAACCCTTGGAAATACTGAGACACTTAACCGCAGTTGGCATCTTTACGATTAGATCAAGATAAGTACCACCTTTAGAAACTACCAGATTCACTCCTGAGGCAGTTGCAGTTTGGGGCACATCCAAGGAAATGAGGAAAGAGAAACTCCATGCACTCAGACCACTCAGTGAGTAAAGGGGAAAAATGGGCTCAGGATGAAGATGAAGAAGGGAGCATGGGGCGGGGAGGGGTGGAGATAGGAAACCAAGGGGATGTGGATAAGCAAGAAAGAAGAAAATATGTGACAGTAGAAGAGATTAAGAAAAAAGAAGTGAAGCAGTGGAAGAGAAAATATGAAAAGGACGAGGAATCGGGACTATGTGAACATCAAAGTAGTAATGACAGATTAGAGCCTATTAAATATTATTGAACAAAATAAGAATCTCTGAATCAATGCTGATACAAACTACTAAATACATAAATAGGGGAGAAGTAAAATCTCTCTCTTAGGAGAGAATGCCAACTAATCAATGTATAATGAATGACAAAATTAGAAAATCACCGTTTGGCAACATCAGCATAATGATTGATTCAGGCTAGTGTCATCAGTGCACTGGCTAAAAATATAAGCATACCTTAGTTTATTGCCCTTCGTATTGCTCCTCACAAGTATTGCATTTTTTACAAATTGAAGGTTGAGGGCAGCTGTGCCTTGAGTGAGTCTATTGGTGCCATTTTTCCAGTGGCATTTTCTTGTTTTGTGTCTCTGTTTCACATTTTGGTAATTCTCACAATATTTCAGAACTTCCTCATTATTATTATATTTGTTATAGTAATCAGTGATTACCACTTACTGAAAGCTCAGATGATAGCATGTTTTAGCAATAAAGTATTTTTAAATTAAGGTGTGTACATTTTTAAAAGACATAAGGCTATTACATACTTAATAGGTTATATTATAAACATAACTTATATGCATTGGGAAACCAAAAAATTTCATTTGGCTCACTGTATTGTACTACTCACTTTATTGCAGTAGTCTAGAACTAAACATGAAATATCCCTAAGATATGCCTGCAATGGCTCAAAGGTTGATGAGGAACAGGATAGTTAAGTATTCTCAAAGTGGCTTCCCAGAAGATCGTGATTTGTAATAAGAAATACACATTCAGTCTTTGACCCCATTTCTGGCACAGACTTCCTAAACCCCATGGAATTTCCTGTGATAAGAGCAACAAAAGTGTCTCTTGTTATATTAATGAGGTGAATTTTGGACCCCATCTAAGGATGGGGGCTGGTTACCAGAGGAACCAACCCTGGATAGAGGGTTAGAAATTTCAGTCCCTATTCCTGATTTCCAGGGAGGGGAGAGGGCCTGGATGTTAAATCAATCACCAATGGCCAATGATTTAATCAATTGTGCCTACGTAACGAAGCCTCCATAAACACCTGGAAAGGAGGGAGTTCAAAGAGCTTCCAGGTTGGTGAATCAGAATGCTTGCACATCCCATTGTGCTGGGCCCAAACTTTATAAGGACAGAAGCTCCTTTGTTCGGGATCTCACTCTATGTGTCTCTTCATCTGGCTGTTGATTCGTATCCTCTGATATCCCCTCTAATAAACTAGGATAATCTAATATGTAAGCTGTTTTCCCGAGTTTTGTGAGCCTCTCTAGCAAGTTAATCCAACTCAAACATGGGGTCATGGGAACCTCTGATGTTCAGAAGCATGGGTAACAGCCTGGACTTGTGATTATCATCTGAAGTAGAGAGCTGTCTTGTGGCACTGAGCCCTCACCCATGGGATCTGATGCTCTCTCCAGGTAGATGGTGTCAGAATTGAGCCGAATTATAAGATACCCCACTGGTATTGGAGAGTTGCTCGGTGATGTGGCGAATCCCTGCCACATGTTGGATGTGAATGCAGTAACTTCCCTCCCCTTAAGACATTTCTGAATTGCCAACGGGAAAATAGTAGCATTATAGTGGAGAATCTAGAAGACATAACCTTAAGGAAGAGATCAAAGTTGAAATTAACCAGTAATAGAATAAATAGGCATAGTGTGCCTTCTGATATGAGCACTGAGGACACAACTGTCATTTGGTGTTATTCCTTCCCAAAGTGCACTGCCTGAATCTGGTCATGAGGAAACAGAAAAACTCCCACTGAGGGGCATCTACATTATAACTGACCTGTACTCTTAAAAAATGCCAATGTCCTTAAAGGCAAGGAAAAATGGAGGAAACGATCCAGATTAAAGGAGTCTAAAGGGATAGAACATCTAAGTACAATGCATGATCCTGAATTGGATCCTGGATGAGAAAAATGAAATTTGGTATATATTTGATTGGATAAAAATTTTAATAAGTTTTGATAGATTAGTCTTGCATCACTGCCAATTTCCCAATTATGATCATTGTACTGTGGTTATGAAAGTTAATATCCTTGTGTTTACAAAGATGTATTTAGGGGTAAAAGGGCATCATGTCTACAACTTGCTCTCAATCAGGGCAAAGGGTTAGCATGGCATATGAGGGTTGCTCTGGTGAAGGCTATATGAGAATTCTTTGGACTATTCTTTCAATATTTACTTATATCTGAAATTATTTCAAAACCCACAGTTTTAAAGAAAAAGGATAAAGAGAAAATAATAAATGATGACCACGGGGGAAAGAAGGTGAATAAGAGACAAGTGTTTTGATATAAATAAAGGAGGATCTCCTGGGTGGCTCAGTTGGTTAAGCCTCTGACTCTTGGTTTTGGCTCCGGTCATGATCTCAGGGTTGTGAGATTGAGCCCTGTGGGGGGCTCTATACTAAGTGGGGAGTCTGCTTGAGATTCTTTCCCTCTGCCCCTACCCCTGCTCACCTCACACTCTTTCTTTCTCTCTCTCTCACTCTCTCTCTCAAATAAATAAATCTTTTTAAAAAATAAAGGAAAAAATAAAAGATAAGCAAGGAAAGAATAAATGAAGAAAATGCATATGTCAATTGTAGTAAATAACTCTGATGTTGTGTACTTCTAAAGTTAATTTCAAGGTCCTTAAAATTGGGGGTTCATAGATCCCAGTAAGCTTCACAGCCTAAGAACTCCCTGAACTGGCCTATAGAATACAGACTGGCACAGGAATTTGTTTTTGGAAGGTTTCCTGACTTTCTTTAGATTTGAAAAGGGGGAGGTCAATCCTCTCCCCACTCGCCCCACGCCAGAGTTTAAGAACCAGATGTCTATCTAGAGGACACCATATTTTTTTGTTGTTGCTGAGTTTACCTGACTAATTTGCCGTGTCTTCTCAGTAGCCTTTTCTCCCTCAAACCTTTCTTGGAAGAAACAGAGGCTCTATCCCATCCATAACAGCTTTCCCTTGACCTCTGTTGAGCCAGCAAGTCAAGAGACATTTGCAAGTCTCTGTTCCCTTAGAATTTTTGTCAATTAGGCTGGCCCATGTTGAAAGCAGGAAAATCAAAAGCAATAACATACTCAAAAGAGAAAACAACTTTTCTTAGGATGGCAGGACATATTAGGAAGTCCAGACCACTGTCATTGGCTTATTTCTGTGGGAAAAGAGAGGCTTTGGAAGGAAGGGTCCAGGGAACATGGGATTCTCTATCTCTCAGCAGTTGGCATGGCATCCAGGGCACCACAGTGCTATGGACCCTGCCACAGGAAGGGGAGAATGATCCTTAGATAATGACCACTGGCTCCCAGAAGCTGCTGAGATCTGAACAAATGAGATGCTTTCTCAAACTCGACCAGGGCATGGCATCTACCATGTTCAAGAGCTAGCAGCAAATATGTCCTGCAATCTCAGGACAAAGCAAAGAATATCAATCTTCATCCAGATGTGCCATTATGCTCTCCTTCATTTCCTGAAAGGCCTTTCTTAAGCAAAAGTGAATGTGGTGCCTCACATAAATAGAAAATTCTAGAAATGGGCAGCCTTCAGATTTACCTAGGTGAATTTCACCAACAAGCAGTCAGTACTTTCTCTAGCTCTCCCCTACTGCTTTCCTTTCTGTTAGAGTCATTCTCAGTCACTAACTCTCTACATGAGTTCTGGATAGGTCTGCGTTTATTTATATGGTCCATAATTAGGTTACCACATATCACAGTTTGACTGTAACAGGGCAAGTTTACACCTGTTGAGACACCATGATTGTTCAGAGCATCCCGTTGTACTCTCAGAGGTGTCCTAGTTTGTATGGTGGATCATTTGCTCAATCCTTAATTCTCATTGTATCAAAGAGATTGAGGTGAACTCCATGTTAATGCCAAAGAAGTCTCTGACCCTGCTAGTGTTACACGATCACCTCTAAACCAATGGCCATCTCCCAGGGGATGAGGTACACTGATTAGTCCCCTGTGGTCATGTGTTCATCTCAGATATTGACAAGTCACTGATGGGCCTCATTAGAGGAAGACTTGTTCTGAAAAGGCAAAGAGGCCAAGCAAACCAAAAAGAAATTATCATAGGACACATGACTGAAAGCTGGCTCAAATTTTATACAGCTTGTTGGCTGGTTTTACTTTTATTGCCTCTGACTGATAATGTTTCATCCCCACTGAGCTGCAAACTTGGAGGTCAAAACTTAGATACAGATTTAGACATATGTAGATAGAGACACACATCACATGTAGAAGGCACCTATGCCCAAAGAAAATGTTCCCTAAATGTCTTCAAAATTAATTAAAGTTTAGAAATAAACACTGAGGGGCGCCTGGGTGGCACAGCGGTTAGGCGTCTGCCTTCGGCTCAGGGCGTGATCCCGGCGTTACGGGATCGAGCCCCACATCAGGCTCCTCCGCTAGGAGCCTGCTTCTTCCTCTCCCACTCCCCCTGCTTGTGTTCCCTCTCTCTGGCTGTCTCTATCTCTGTCGAATAAATAAGTAAAATCTTTAAAAAAAAAAAAAAAAGAAATAAACACTGAACCTAGTTTTCAGATTGCAAAAATCATGTTCATATACATAATCTTATTTCTAGAGATTTCATAAAGAATATTCTTTTTATGCCTTTATTGCACATACAGAAACCAAGGCCTAAGAACACATCTCTTTAGCCGAATTAATGGAACTCAAATCCCAGTTTTATAATTTTTAAATTCCATTATTTTTCTTTCATATCTATGAAACTGAGTGTTGTTTTATTTTTCCTATTTATTTAACCCCCCTTTTTTCGCTGTTGTAATTAATACATGCTTATTGCAAAAGAAAAAAAAAGAAAGGAAGTGGAGAAGGAAGAACATAGAAAAGCATAAGGAAAAGTAAATGACTCATATTTCCCATTACTCAGAGATAATCAATAGTAAGACTCTATTGTACTTCATTCCCATCTTTCCTTTATGTGTATGGAACATATTATGGACTGAATTGTATACCCTTCCCCAAGTTCATGTTAGAACCCTAAACTCCAACATGACTGTATTGGGAGATAGGGTTTTTAAAACGTTAAGTAGGGTTAAGTGAGATCATAAGGCTGGGGCCTTAATCCTCCAGGAGTGGTGTGCTTCTAAAGAGGAAGAGACACCAGGAGTGAGAATGCACAGAGGAAAGGCCATGTGAGAACACCACAAGAAGGGGACCATCTGTAAGCCAGGAAGAGATTCTCAGCAGAAACCAACCCCACTGCACCTTGATCTTAAACTTCCAGCCTCCAGAACTGTGAGAAAATGAATTTTTGTTTTTCAGGCCACAAGCCTGTGGTATTCTGTTAGAGTGACCCACACAGACTAATACAGAAAATATATTTTAAATAAAGTTAAGATTATATTATATCTACAATTTTGTATCTTTCCTTTTTTAAAGTATTGGAATTTTCTCCAAAATTTCAGTATTCTTTGCAAATCGGATTGTTGAAATGGAAATATAATATTTTACCATACTGATATGCTTTGGATTATTTAACTAATTCTCTATTGGATAGTTAAGGTGCTTTCAATTATAAAAAATACTGTAATAAAAAGATTATTATAAATTAATATTGGCCTGTAGTTCTAGCATTTTATGTATAATAAATACATAATGTAAGAAAAAGTTTACAGGTAAAGAAAAGTTTAAAATTTCAATATAATATGTAAAACTGCTTTCCAGATACCAAATTTCACTTCCACATGCATTATTTCAGAATTTCTATTTCATTATACACTTCCACCCTTAAGTATCATTACAAACTACCAATCGATAGTTGAAATTTCTTATCTTAGTTTTGTGTTAATGTGCATTTACTTCATTTATAATAAAAATAAGACTTTTTTAAAATGTATTTCTTGACCATTTTAATTTCTTCTTTTGTGAACTGTCAATATCCTTTTACCATCTTTGTAATTGGTTGGTTTTATATTTTTATTGATTTTTAAGCACTCTTTATATATTATAGATAGTAACGTAATCTCTCCTTAGTTATAGAACTTTATTTTAAGTGTCGTTTTAATGTACTTCTGTAAATATTAAGTCTCACCTTTATCATATGTTAACGCTGTAAGTATGTTCCCTTACAACCAAAAAGGGGTGTATTTCTCTCTGTTCCTTTGATCAGTCCTAATACCCACAAAAGGTCTTCCATGGACTACCAAACCTTGTTATAACTTGGTTTATTATCACGAAGATTTTAAGGTAAGTGTAGGTCAAAGCATGTTTCCTGAAGGAAACTTCGTTCAGTGAAAACCTAATGTTACACAGCTACCTCTGACCTAGTCCTAATTCTGTTCTCTAATTCCTGCATCATATAAGAACACTGCAGTGGTTTGAAGTGTTGACTCAGATATGCCTAGAATTTCCAATTACTGGGAGAGGAACTCAGCCCAGCACTTTCAGAGCTTGACATGAAATAGCCACTTTATTTGAAAAGTGCTGTTTTAATCTGTGTCAGAGCAACATTCAGAGTCTTTGGCTAAGATAAATAATTAACTTTCAGACTGGTGTGGGGGCTTTGTCTTTTATTTTACTAAGGAATTGTGAATCTGTGCCAAACATATATTATGTCCCTAATCACCCACCTGTGATATGAGAATAATATATATTAACTTTATTGGCTAAAATGAAAGCTGTGAAAACAGTTTTCAATCTTAAAGAGGCATGTAGTAATTTCACATAATGACATGCCAAGTTGTGTATCGCAGTCTGAAATCCTAAAGATTCTGCATATTTTACATGCTTTTCACATATTTAAAAAATTACAGCTCGGCTGTTTCTTCCTGCCCGGTTTATGATTGAACAGACACAGTCACATTTGAAAGGAATGCTGTTTATGCAAACCACATCACAGAGAAAACAAAGGGGGGGGGAGGGGTGCATTACTTGGGTGTATTTTAAAGCACCTAAGTTTAGGAATTAGAACATTTGCATTCCAATTCATCAGATGCCATTTATCCTGGGGTGGGTCACGCTATATCTCTTTCATCAATTTTTATTCCTGGATGTGGGAATAGTAGTTGTTTATTTTATCTTAGAAGTTCAGTTAAGTAATAAAAGCACTAACAGGACTCACATCTTACAGAGTACTTGAGAGCAAAATTTGTCCTGCAAATGGGCTTTGTTTGCCCTGCAAGGTGTTTAAAACTAGATTGAACCTTAGTACCCTTAGAGGACACACACGTCCCCCTTTACCACTGTCACTTCTTCTTCTTGTCTTATCTCCACCCAGCTTTACCTCCTGGCCTCTGCAAACACGTGAGTGTGGGCCCACAGCGGTGTTCCAAGTGCGGTGTACAGATCACCTTTACATAGGTGCTTGTTTAAGAAAGCAGTGACCTGGGTCTTAACCCAAACTTATTAAATCTGAATCTCTGGAGGATGGGGTCTAGGAATTGGTGCTTTTAATAAGAACCACTGAACAAATGCGAGAGACTGTTATTTTTCATCTTTAAAAAAAAGTAACCATGATGCATGTGTAGGAGCCTTCAGGGAAATTAAAAACACTTGCTTTCACAGCCACAGGCAGAACGATCTAGAAGAATCTAGCTTAGACTCTCGTTTAGTCATATACTTTTCGTGAATGACATTAAACATGAATAGGAATGGCCTGTGGAAAGTAATTCGATTTTCCTCAGTTTCCTCCCCTGCACCAACAGGGCTTGAATCATCATGATCTGCTCCTGCTCTTAATGCCTATGTCTCGGTGGGCGGTCTCCTTCAGAATTTTAAGAGATCCTGCACTCTCACCCCACAATCAATGTGGGATATACTGGTAAACTCTAATATATTAGAGTCCTTAATGGATTGTTTAAAAAATATTGATTACTGCCCACTGCAGTGGACATCTGCTGTTTTTGCCTTCCTAGCATCTACTCTTCATTTTGGAGATAATGGAATCCCAGTTGGACTTTGGGGAACCATTAATCAAAGTGGGACTGCTCATTAAGGTCACGTGACCCACGCTTGGCCAATCAGATATTCTCTACCTGGGACTGGCATCTGGGATGGCCTGACTCCAGGGCAGAAAATAGACAAAGCTTATCTAGAAGGCAGCACCATGAGCAGACTGTCCACCACCCTGTTCCAAAAGCCCAGATCTGCCATGGCTCTGTCCTTTCCAAGCCCGGATCTTTTATTCTATGAGCCACCACAGATCTTTTCAGCTAGCCCTTTTATTTCACTTGAGTTCACCAGTGACAGCTTCTGCTACCAAAGAAATTTAATTCATTCCTCTGCAAGAGGCTCGGCTTCCCCTCTCCCAGCATTTACACAGCAACATCAGGGAGGCTCTGGTCAGAGAAGAGGCTGAAAAATCTCACCTGGAGAAGAATTTTACCCTCCCAGCTGATGCCTTGATTTCGCCTGGCTTTATAATTCTTGTTCAACTCCCCTGATGCGGTCTGACAGTTTGAGGAGTACTGTTTCTCCACGATAAGAAAGCATTTGCCTTAGGGAGGAGGGAGAAGATTGAATGGAAGTGTTTTATATTCACTTGAGCCACAATTATTTTGCTGACACAGGGCAAGGTATTAACAGGGTTTTGCTGTTGGGGAATTAAAAGCCATTTGGCCTATCCCTTGTTCAGACGTTTCTCATTTTTAATATTGTGGTTTAAATGCAGTAACATGTGGTTAAGAAAAAAATAAAAATGCTCACCCTGACCTATATGGATAGTCAAATACCCATGTGATTGTGGTGTTTGGGGAAGATCTAGTTGGCTTTGAGCCACCCTTGGATTTAATCCCCCGTGATCCTCTCACACCCTTTTTCTGGGGCCATCTATTCCGTCCTCTAGCATCTGGCTCTCATCCCTAGCTATGCATGTGAATCACTTGGGGAGTTTTTCAAAATATTGATTCCTCGCCCCCATCACACACACAGTGCTTTAATTGGTGTGAGGTACTACCTGGGTATCAAGATTTGTGATGCTTCCCCAAGTGATTCTAATGGACAGGCAAGTTTGAAAATTTACGGTTTAGGGCAGGTATGGACACACATAATCCGCAGCCAAATATAGCACTAGCGCTCTCCTCATTTCGTAATTAAAGTTTCTTTTTTAAGTATTTTATTTATTTATTTGAGAGAGAGAAAGAGAGACAGTGCACACAAGCAGGGGCAGCGGCAGAGGGAGAAGCAGGTTCCCTGCTGAGCAAGGAGCCCGATGCAGGACTCGATCCCAGGGCTCTGGGGTCATGACCCAAGCTGGCGGCAGACACTTAATGAACTGAGCCACCCAGGTGACCTGTAACTAAAGTCTCCCTGGAGCCCAGATGTCCCTTTGCACATCACCTATTATACTTTCTTGTTACAACAGCATAGTTGAGCAGCTGTGACAGAGACCTTATTGCCTTCAAAGCTGAAAATATTTAGTATCTGAACCTTTAGGTAAAGAAATGTTCAACCTCTGCTGTGGAACAGTGATTCTCGAGTGTGTACCTGTGTTAGAATCACCTTGTACAGCTTGTGAAAACACCCTGCTCGACCCTACCTGCAGAGCTTCTGAGTCAGGAGGTCTGGAGTGGGGCTGGAAAATTTATATATTTTTTAAAGATTTTATTTATTTATTTATTTATTTATTTGAGAGAGAGCAAAAGCAAGAGAGATCACAGAGGCAGAAGGAGAAGCAGACTCCCTGCTGAGCAGAGAGCCTGATGCAGGGCTCGATCCCAGGACTCTGAGATCATGACCTGAGCCAAAGGAAGACGTTTAACTGACTGAGCCACCCAGGCACCCCTGGAAAAATTAGTATTTTTAACAACTTTCCAGATGGAACTGATCTTGCTGGTCTGAGCTCACACTCTGAGAATCACTACACCAGAGCAGTGCTTCTCAAACCATAATTGCCTAGAAATCACTGGAGTTCTTGTTAAAGTGATTTGGCTTCAGTCAGTCTGGAATGAAGGCCGAGGTTCCATATTTCTAACAAGCTCCTGGGTTATGTCCATGTGGCTTGGCCATGGACCACACTTTGAAAGCAAGACATTAAGCATTTTTTATTTTCAACCTGTATACCTTTGTTCATAATGTCTTCTTGACTCTGAGTGTCCAATTTTTATGCATTTTTAAATTTTCTTTTCCATGAAGAGATGACCTGGCTTTTGTTTTTGTTTTTAATTTCATTAGAAACCTAAAGTGCCTTTCAGGGCGCCTGGGTGGCTCAGTCGGTGAAGTGTCTGCCTTTGGCTTAGGTCAGGATTCCGGGGTCCTGGGATCAAGTCCCACATCGGGCTCCCTTGCTCCGAGGGGAGCCTGCTTCTCCTTCTGCCTCTGCCTCTCTCTCTCTGTCACTAGTGAATAAATAAAATCTTTATTAAAGAACAAAAAACCCTAAAGTGCCTTTCACAGGGTGCCTTTCAGCTTTTCATCTTGTGTTTGCAAATACCTATGTTCTATCTATTCCACTAGACAGATACCACCTTGACAAACATTTTATTTCATTTTATTGCCACTTTTTATTATTATTATTATTAACATATAATGTATTTTTGTTCCAGGGATATAGGTCTGTGATTCATCAGTCTTATACAATACACAGTGCTCACCACAGCACACACCCTCCCCAATGTCCATCACCCAGCCACCCCACCCACCCCACCCCTCTTTCCTCTAGCAGCCCTCTGTTTGTTTCCTGAGATTAAGAGTCTTTTATGGTTTGTTTCCCTCTCTGGTTTTGTCTTGCTTAATTTTTTCCTCTCTTCCCCTATGATCTTCTCTCTTGTTTCTTAAATTCCACATATCAGTGAGATCATATGATAACTGTCTTTCTCTAACTGACTTATTTCGCTTAGCCTAATACCCTCTAGTTCCATCCATATCATTGCAAATGGCAAGATTTCAAACGTTTTAGACATGGCAAGAGAACATAGTAGAAATGCCTAGAGATGAAGATCAAAGGTAATTTGACTGCTGATGTTCCCATTTCAAGCAAGTAGCAAAATTATGGGGCTCTTTTGCCCTAAGGGAAGCTTGCTTGCTGCACGGTGGGAAGCTAAAGCTGCCGGCAGTCAATATCAAGCTCTGTCTCATCGAAAAGCCTAGAATCATGGAAGAGCCTATGTCACATGTCCCAGGGACCTTGGGAGCAAAGAGTGTCTTTGAAGAACATGAAACAATAAAGTCTGGGCTTTTCTCTCCTGGACTGAGAAGGGAGGCAGCAGTAACCCATACGTTCTCCCTAGCTGCCCCCAGAGTGGTAACAAGAGCTCAGGGAGCAGCAGCCGTGTGGTGTTCCCAGAGAGACTGGACGTGTCACTGAGGTTCCGAGGCCCGGAAAAGTCTTCCCGTCTTATGGGAGGTACAGAAGTAGAGGGTTATGTGGGTTCAAGGAACAAAAGGGGCTTGGCCGATGCTGTTGTCCATGTTGACCAAGGTGGCAGATAAACGTGCTATTCCCCTACCTTCAGGTACCCCGTAAGTTTCTCAGATTCTTATAAAACCCTAAGGGCAAATCTGATCGTCCGCCAATCAGAAAATCCCCGTCAGCCCTGGAATCAAATTTGAATTGATCTAAAGAAACTACGTAGGTATGATTCTTGTTTTGAAAATCCTGAGTTTGTGGACAATGATTCACCATGTGTACATTTCTAGAAATATTACCTGAAGAAATAATTGGAAAATTGACAAAGATTTATCTGGGAGGATATTTATCATAGAGTCAGTTATTTAAATATTATAAAAGTATTTTGATACTTTTGATACATAAAATGGTCTACTATTAAGAGTCATGTGGGGCACCTGGGTGGCTCTGTTGGTTAAACATATGCCTTTGGCTCAGGTCATGATCCTAGAGCCCCAGGATTGAGTCCTGCGTTGGGCTTCTGGCTCAGTGGGAGTCTGC
Organism: Ailuropoda melanoleuca; assembly: GCF_002007445.2. Lineage (NCBI taxonomy): Eukaryota > Metazoa > Chordata > Mammalia > Carnivora > Ursidae > Ailuropoda > Ailuropoda melanoleuca. The sequence continues at coordinate 61,657,278 of NC_048233.1, read as the reverse complement.
TTCTCCCTCTGACCCTCTCATGCTCTCTCTCTCTCACTCTCTCTCTCAAGTAAATAAATAGAATCTTTATATATGAAAAGAGAATCATGTGCAAAAGATTTTTTGATGCCATGAAGAGTTATTCTCAATGTTTTGTTTAGGACAAAAAGATTATAAATTGGCATATACAGACTGATCTCAACTTAAAAAAAATGCATGTCTATGGGTGTCAAAGTGCTCAAAAGATAAAATAAAATATTAATATTGGTTAACTCTGGGTAGTGAGATTGAATGGTTTTTATTTTCATCTGTGTGGCTTTCTAAATTTTCCAAAACTTTGACAGTAAAAAATGTATATATTTCTTAATATAAAAAAAATGTTTAAAGGTCATTCTTTAAAATACAGCTTTGAGTCTTAAAATCCAAAAAACTCTCACTTTGGGTGCCACAAGTACTCAAATCTCCACGGCATAGGGCAGATTAAATCTCCATTTATCTGACATTTTGCTTTTCTTTCCTGAGGCCTGAGCTAATAAGCTTTTAAAAGCTACACTTTTGTGACTTATTCTGAAAATTTTCACTAATTGCTACTGCCTCATGTCTGCTCTCCTTGCCATTAGTAGCATCTGTCTCTAGACTATCATTGACACGGCCATTCCTAGTTAGCTTCTCAAAGCGTAGGACACTCAATGCTGAAGAGAAGTTCAAGTGTGTGTTCAAATCTCAGCTCCGAATGGTCAAAAGCTCAGAGAAAAACACAAGTAAAACCAATGAATCACTGAAGAAGTAATTAGTACAAGTTTATTGTGCACACACCAAAAGGACAGTTTGCAAACAGGGAGCCCTCAAACCAAACCAAGGAATGAGGCTCAGAGGTCTATGTTATAAAGCAGTTTATCTAGGGTGGAGGCAGTGACTGTTTATTCTTCCCAGCGATTGGTTACAATATTAGAATTTTCTTACATGAAAGGGAATTGGTTAGCAGTTACCTCTTATCAATTTCAGGGAATGGTTTAAATTCCAATTATGATTTTCAGAGGCATTAAGAAGAAGTGACTCAGGTCAAGTTAGCCTCAATGTATTACAAAATAAGCAAAGTTATTGCTTGTGTGAATAAACTGGCTTTGTCTATTTAAGGAATTTTCAAGGCTGGTCTCCACTTGTGTTTGGCTTTAACAGTAATGTCTAGCTGTATATGACACTAAATCTCAACTTACTCATCTGTAATGTGGGGTGATGATAGCACCTATGTGCAGGGTTGTTGGTCATAAAGATGACCACTCCATGAAACATTTAGCTTTAAATTACTCCTTGGGCCTCTTTTTTTTTTTTTTTTCTTATGTGAATTCCATTGCTTAACCTTGAGTCAGGGAAATGCAAATCAAAACCAGAAATGACATAATATACCCACCAGGTCAATTTTTTAAAAATAAATCAATATGTTGAAAAGGACATGGAGTAATGGAAACTTTAATAAACCACTGGTTGCTGTAAATTGATACAACCACTTTGGAAAACAGGTTGACATCATTTAATAAATTCAAAGATATGCAGCCTTTCTGGCCTTCGGTTCTACTCCTAACTACATGTTCTAGGAAAAATTGTGTACGTATGAGTCAGAGTATGTACTGAGGACGTTTATAGCACCACAGCTATGACTGAATGGCATCCTCCCCAAAATTCGTATGTTGAAGCCCTAACCCCCCAGTGTGATTGTATTTGGAGAAAAGGCCTTCAGGAGGTAATTAAATTTAAATGAGGGGCGCCTGGGTGGCTCAGTCGTTAAGCGTCTGCCTTCGGCTCAGGGCGTGATCCCAGCATTCTGGGATCAAGCCCCACATCAGGCTCCTCTGCTGGAAGCCTGCTTCTTCCTCTCCCACTCCCCCTGCTTGTGTTCCCTCTCTTGTTGGCTGTCTCTATCTCTGTCAAATAAATACATAAAATCTTAAAAAAAAGAAAAAAGATTAAATGAGGTCATGAGGTGGGGTCCTAATCTGACAAAATTGGTACCCCCCAAATTTGTATGTCTATATAACTTCTTGGCCTCCATAATCACACAAGTCAATTCCTAAAAGAAATCTCCCTCTTTCTCTCTATACCAGACTTAGTATATATATTGAGGGAGAGAAAGAAGAGATTTCTTTTAGGAAATGGCTTGTGTGATTATGAAGGCTGAGAGGTCCCATGATCTGACATCTACAAGCTGGAGAACAAGGAAAACTGTTGTGTAATTCTGCCCAAGTCTGAAGGCTAGAGAATCATGAGGGCAGATGTGTTCTCCTCTCCAAGGGCAGGAGAACAGGAATGTATGGATGTCCCGACTCAGGCAGAGAGCAAATTTGCCCTTCCTCTGCCTTTTCATTATATTTCGGCCCTCAGTGAATTAACTGATTCCCGCTGGCATTTGTGAGGGTCATCTTCTTTACTCAGTCTACTCACTCAAATGTTAATCTCTCCTGGAAACACCCTCACAGACACACCCAGAAATCATGTTTTTTACCAGCTATCCAGTAAACCCTTAGCCTAGTCAGGCTGACACCTAGAACTAGCCCTTAGCCTACCCAAATTGACACGTAAAACTAACCATCACATCACATGAAAACAAAACAGGTGTCTGCAACCAGGAAGAGAGCCTTTACCAGAAACCAAACTCTATCAGAACATTGATCTTGGACTTTCCAGCCTCTAGCACTATGGCAAAATAAATTCTGTTGTTTAAGCCTCCTAGTCTGTGATGTTTTGTTATGTCAGCCTGAACAGATTTAGACAAGCATTATTTCAAATGGCACCAAACTGGAAACAACGCACATATGCATCCACCAGAGAACGGATGATGGATTTATGGCACTCTCACTCAATGGAGTACTCTACAGCAAATGAAAAGGAATAAACTACAGATACGTGAATAAATGCCACAAATATAATGTTTAGCACAAGGAGCAAAACACAAAAGAATATACACAGTACTATTCCATTTATGTAAAATTCCATGATAGGCAAAATTGACTACATTTTTTGGGGGATACATACTTAAGTGTAAGACTGTGTTTTAGAAAGGCAAGAAAATTGATTACTATAAAAGACAAAATTGTAATTCACCTCTAGAGGGGCACAGAGGGTATTGTGTTAAGAAAGGAAGACACAGAGGTCTTCTGGGTTGCTGCCAATATTCTATTTATTGACTTTGGTAGTAGTTATACAAGGGGCCATTTTATAATCATTTATCACACTGACATTTATGATTTATGCATATTTCTGTATGAGTGTTATATTTCACATTTAAAAACATTTAATGTATTTAGAGGAGTGCTAGGAGTATGGCACTTTGAATGTGTCCCCACTTTTGTTAATCTCAATTCCTACCTAAGAGTAGTTTCCCTTTTCTGACTCTATCTGGCAAGCAGGCAGGCCTATAATGTAGGAGTGTGACTTTAGGCTCTATAGATCCAGACCGAGAAAGTTGGGGCCAGATTTTTTCTTCTGGCTTTAGGCAGAACCCGTAACTGTGGAGAATTCTGGAGCAAAATCAACACACCTATGATCTTGGAGAGGGCATAGATGTTGGAAATCTATGGCATTCCAAGAAGAAGAGAGATGCCCTCCCACAAGGTATTCCAGGGAGATTTCCCTTTCTCTTTCCCTTGGGAACTTCAACTGGGTACTGACAATTGGGCAGTCAGCTGGGTATTGGACTGGACACCAAGGCAGAAATATCTTTGTGGTCACCACCTACAGAAGTGAGTACCCCATGAGCTCAGCCTGAGCCCTCTGAATAGACAAAAGAAAACTATAATTTCTCTAAAGGGTCCTACTGGCCAGAGAGAAGAAGAACACTTGGAACATCCAGGAAACCTGGTTCTTAACTAAACAGAGATGTTAAATAGATAGACAATTACTAAAACTGCAATGAATGTAATGTAAGAGATTAGGAGATTCTGTTTCAGTCCTCATAGGATTTGTGGACCTAAAAACCATGACTTTTGAATGAAAACTTTAATTTATAAATTGAATGAGAATTAATTAGTATCCCAGCATATCAAGTGGAACATATATCCCCAAACATTGTGAAACTTCAAAGAGACGGGAATCGTGAGGGAAAAGGTAGAAGACTTGGAAGATGATTAAGCATGAATAATAAAAGATCTAGAAAGAGAAAAAGAAAAAAAAAACAGACAAAAGAGAGGTAATATTTAAAGTTCCTATACTGAAGAAAACTTGAGTCTCAACACATAAAAGACCTCATTGAGTTCCAAGTGTTACATAAGAGGAAATGATAACTATTTGCAGAGGAAAAAAAATCCCTCTGGCATTAGAATAACATCTAGAGATAATTGAGAGATAAGGATTTACAGTCATTCGAACACCAGGAGGTTGGGAACATATTTGTGTATGAAGGAGTTCAAAGGATTTAGTGCTCATATGCCCCTTTTGAGTAAAGATCCCCCCACACACACACAAGAGTCATAACAAAAAACTCAGGATAGGAGACAAAGAGGAGATGAAATAATAGATCTTTCAACATATATTGCTTAAAAATTGCCTGGGAGCGTAAATATATGAATTAAAACAACGATTCTTAAAACGTAAGAGTCATATTTCAAGGGAAGACATAAAAATGGATTGGAACTGAACTGTAACGTTTTAACTATCTTAACAAAACCTAAGTTGTCAAGGTGGTAGAGATGGGGAAAGAATAAGCACTAGCAAACTAGTGTAAGAATAGATCTTCAAGAGAGATGCTTGGCTGGGAGGATAGAGTTAGATTTGTTTTCATCAGGAAAGGGAAAATAGGATGGAAAATGCAGTTGCCCTTCTAAATTAATGGATGCAGGTGGGGGGCAGGGGTTGGAATAGTCTGCACTATCAAATAAGAAAAAAAAGCAGATGCATGTGGCTTGTCATTAACTGATCTCGTCTCTGTATTAGCAATGACTGAAATACCAGGGACAAAGAAGTTTATCAAAATAAATTGAGGTCAAAAATAATAATTAACACTTAATAAATAAAATTGTACCATCAACTTTGCATTTTAGAGTTGAGCAAGAATTTGGGCTCTGAACTTTCTAAGTTTACATTTTGGCACAAATTTTCCCAGATATTTTATCTTTTGATAATCTATGCAGTTTTATAAATTGCCTTAAATAAATTTTACAACAAGATGCAGTGTATATTTTGAAAAGTTATTTATAATAAGATGCAGTATACATTTTTTTAAAAGCGTATGTACAAGTATATTGTAGAGAAAAATATGACCAAAAAAAGTGAAAAGAAGGAGAGTAAAGGGATGATCAAGGAGATACCACATAAAAGCAAACACTAAGAATAGAAGAGTGACAATATTAAACTCGGATAATGAATTTAGGTTAAAAATACTGGACAGAATAAGATATAATTGCCATAGACCTTTATGCATTGAAATACATAGCAGTTGAATATAAAGCAAAAATGCATAGAAATGCAAATAAAATTTAATAAAAATGCAAATTTAGGAGTACCCTTTAGTATGCCTATGCAGAATTGAAGAGTTGTGTTAGACTAAAAATGAGGACACACATAACAGAACTAACACAATTTTATAACTTTTAAATAGAAAAATACATTTTGTATATATCCATAGAAAGTTTATAAGAATTAATTGCATACTTGGCTAAAGAAATTATGTAGGACATGTTCTGTGTTTAAAATATAATGAAGTTAAGAATAAGTAGTTTTTAAAATAGACTGAAATAATTTATAAAAAACTTTGGATCACAAAAGAAATCAAATCTGAAATTTCAAATGGTCTAGAAAGGAGTGAAAATGAAAATACTTCATCAAAACCTAAGGATTTTAATAAAGGTTGTGTTGAGGGGAAAATGCATGGCCTTCAATGCCTTTATCATGAAAAAAGAAAGAGAAAAAAAGGGGGGTAGAAAAAAAGAAATGTATTCTTCCTAAATTTTTTTGACTTATTAAATTTTTAGATAAAAATTAAGCAACAAAATCTGCCAAAAACTGGCAAATGAAAATGAATAAAGATAATAGCTTAGATTGATTCAATAAGACAAAAACAAAGAATATAGATATTCAGAAGCTGATTCATTGACGAGATCTGAAAATTTCTTAAAAACGCAGAAAATCTACTTAAGTAAGGAATAAAAAGCAAAAATATACAAGGCTAGAAATAAGTTAGAAGACACAACCATAAATGCAGAAGAGATCAAGAGAATGCTCAGAAAAGCACTTGTAACCCCGGCAACAAACCAGAGGAAAGGGGGGATTTCTTTGTAAAATGTGAGTCCTCATCACAATGCTCCACGTATGAGTTTGAGAATATCATCCGTCATTATTATTGTTATTAGCATATCACACTCAAATATTTCTACAAATTCACTGTAAGATAAAGCTCAAACTTTCCTCTCTGAGAAAAATCACCAGAAACTATCAAAGGCTAAGCATTATCTTCATTATTAACAGACATTTATGGAACATGCATTACGTCTCAGATGTGGTATGAGTCAGTGAAATAGGAGATGACTTCTTCTTGCCAAGACTTCAAGTCTTTAGGAGCTGATATGTACACATGAATAATTATTTCAGACTCTGGGGGACAAGAACCAAATAGGCAACTGAGATAACACCTGTTATGGGAAGACAGGGGAGGGATAGATCTTTTGGTAAGTTCACGACAGAAGGACTTCATGGAAGTGGGATTCAAGTTGAGTCCTGAAGGATGGGCTGGATAAAAATAGATTTCTAAGAGGAAAAGGAAGGGAGGCTGGAAAGAAAATGAGGAATTCCAAGTTTGTCAAGTAACCAGTTTGGTTGAAATAAGGCAGTCTATTTCAGAGGGAGCTAAGAGGTGAAGAAGATAAGACCACGTCGGATCAGATGATGGAGAACTCTGAATTCAAATCCGAGGTTTGGGAAGCATCCCATAGGCAGCGCATTAATCATTAGAGAGTTTTGTGCAAGTCAGTGATATAATAAAGAGCAGTCTTGGGGAGGAGAGGTAGACTTGGCGGAAGCAGCAGGACAGGGGCTTTTGTCATCATTTTAAGCCCCACAACAATCTGGTGAAACCTAGAAATGTCATTATTTCCATTCTGCCAATGGAAAAACACAAAATGACTTATTCTGAGCCAAACGGACCAAGAAGCGGTGTAGACAATAAAACGAAGGTGCCTGCAGCGAGACTGGCTGGGCGTCCGCTTAGCTGCACGGCTGCCCTTTGCCAGCGGGGCACTAGCCTACATTTGACAGTAGAGGGACTCTCCTAGTTTTTGGTACTATTTCTCAGCTCCTCCAGAAATCGAAGCTTGGGAGAGAGAACCTCTTTGTCGTCGACAGATACACATGAATTTATACACCACGCATGGGGCAAATTTTCCAAAGGCGTTTCCACTGTTTAGCTTGGGGTTTGAGCCCCCATGAAGCTTCGCTTCCTCTGCCCCGCGCACACAGGAACTCCGTGGTCTGATCGTCTCCAGGAACACAGAGAGTTAACCTTTGCAATCGGATTTGCTCTGTGCAACACGAAATGTCACCCAGGAAAGCAGTGTACAAGGCGTCTGTGAAATGTATGAAAAGAAGTCTAGGAATTCAGTTAATTAACCACATCAGTTTCTTAACGTGATCAATTTTAATTAAACTGAATTTTAATAGAGATCTGTGTAGTCTGTAGAGACCAATTGCTAATTCTACAAAGCATGTGCTGCTTTTCAGTTCAGATTTGCTCCCATCTAATTAATATGGATAGAGCATTAAGCCTTTTTGGACTCTGGTGGTTTTCATTTCATGACTATTAATGATTTTAATGAACTGGACTAATTCAGTAGTTTTCATCCTAGTGTTTCAGGGCTTTGTTCATCACAAATTTCAGGTTTATAATTGGTTTCCAGGTCTTAACAGTGGTCATTGATCAGCTTCAGCAGTTCCTTTTACAACTCGGTAGGCTCTGGAGACTCTGTTAACCCCTTGCCGCCCAGAGCTGAGATGAACAGAGTACGACTTGAAAGCAGGAGTCCGGGCCTTAACTAACCAACCTAACCAACTTTACCAACCTAACACAGCTACAGGGGCAGGGCAGGACTCCAATTTCACGAGGTGATGCTAGCACAGGGCTGAATAGGAAAGGTCATCCGAGCAATGTGGAGGTTTTAAATTTAAAAAAATTAAAATAAAAGCGAAAAGACTGGAGATTAATTTTGCTTTTCAGCTTTAATGTGTAATACTACAGGTGAGAAATATGATATGGAATGATCCTTCTTATTTTGGCAAACCAGATTTTTCTAACCACCCCTTGGCCCCTGCCAACTCCTAACAGGTGTTCTTATCAACTGCTACACAGCTAGGACTAAGGAATACGAGAATGAACAACTATGACGAGCTGATGAAACACAGGAACAGAGAAGCTGGGCCGAGAGAGGACATAGCTCCTGAAAACTAATGCAGACCAAGTGAAGAACCCTTGGATGAGTATGTACTGTGCCTTCTCCGGAACCAACTTCACCATCCTCAATGTCCCCATTTAAAGGAAAAGGTAGACTTTTAAATATTTCATATCTAAGGTGACGAATGACCTCATCATTACTGCTGCTTCCCTACTCAGTCCTGAAAGGTGACAGGCAGGATGGACATACAAAGCCATCCAGGTCACACCACCCAAAGAAAGCAAGGAAAAAGAAGGCAGATTCTCTGATAGAGTTGCCTTTGTCTTTAATTATCCTCCTAAGATCTGCATAAACACTCAAACCCCAGTCCCACCTTCCAGAAGTGTAGTTCATAATCGCTGGAAGCTATTAGAGGCTTGCTACGATAGGCCTGCCCAGAAAATTTCCTCCTACCTCCTCATCTGCCATCTGAAAGACAACAATCTTCGCAGAGGTGCAGGCCTATAATTCTCATACGTTCTTGGGACTTGTTTTTGAATTCATTCTGCCATAGGTCGAGTTGATTTGGATTCCAAGTCCAGCTGGAATCTCTCCAATAGTTGATTTGTAAAAAAAGATCTTTCCCATCCAGTAAGGTTCTAACCAAGATGGTGATTTTTATATATCATCTCTGTATTTTCAAGTAGAGATAATCCAAAGGACAAATTAAATGGAGGTCCTACTATGTTTACTACTATGATGTAGTATTTAACAGGAGCCAAGAGAAAAAAAAATTATTTGATGGAAAATTTGATTTATTTTATATTTTCCTCTCTCTCTTTCTGTCAGTGGTACCTGGTTTCTTTGGTAACATTGGCTGATAGATTGTCTCTGATCAGTTGAATTCATTTCTCTCATATAGGCTAATACATTGAAACAAGCTGCCAGTCATAATAGAGTTGTCTCTACATGCTTAATTCCTGTTCATCTCTCAATCCTTTTCAGTCTTGCTTCTGTCCCACGGAGCTGCTGAAATGCTCTGTCATCTATAAAATGGTGATAATAATGGCTTCCTTGTAGGGTCATTGTGTAGATTAGCACACTTAACAAGGTGCCTCAATAAATTACAGCTATTATTATCACTCAAGTCACCAATGACCTCCTGATTGACAAATGGCTTAAGTTCTCATCTGCCGAGCTGCCTGAAGCACTTGACACCCTCGGCCATACTTCCTGAAACTCTTCCAAGAAACCATTTGTTCATACATTCATTCTTTCAGCAAATATAAATGGGACATCTGTTATACAAATCAGTCAGTGTTCTAGGCACTGGGGACACCATGGTTAGCAAGGCACAAAGTCCTTGCCCTCTTGGAGCTTGTATTTCCTCTATAGAGGAAAATAAACATGTATAAAAAGTATTAGCTAACATTTATTGAGCCCTTAAATTGTGCCAAGCAATATTCTCAGGGTTTTTTTGTGTATTTTAACTCATTTAGCTCATTTAACTTATAGGTAATGGGAAGTATCATTATTCTCATTTTAGAGTGGAGTACACCAATGCACAGAGAATTCAAGTATCTTGGCCAAGGTCACTAAGTTTGTACGTAATGGAGCCAGGATTTCAGTCAAAGTCCTCTGTTCTATAATCCAGGCTCTTAAATGAGATGCCCTACTGAAGAACAGAAAACAGAATGAGATCACACAAAGAAAGCTGCTGTCGACGGAGTGGCAGGGAAGCCTTCTTTGAGGAGGTGATATTTGAGCAGAAACTTGAACGCTGAGAAAGAATGTGAAAAGTATGGTGTCCTGGAAGCCATGTTCTATGGACTGAATCATGTGTCCCCACAAATTCATATGTTGAAGCCCTAATCCCCAAAGTGACTATATTTGGAGGTAAGGCTTTTCGGATGTAATTAAGGTTAAATGAGGTCAGTAGAGTAGGGTCTGAAAGGATAGGTGTCCTTGTAAGAAGAGGAAGAAAGAGAACTCTCTGTCTCCTCACCCATGTGCACCAAAGAAAGGCCATGTGAGGACGGGCAGAAGGCAGCTGTCTACAAGCCAGGAAGAGAGTCCTCACCAGAAACCGAACCCTACCAACTGTGAGAAAATACATTTCTGTTGTTTAAGCCACCCAGTCTATGGCATCTGTTCTGGCAGGCCAAGAAGACTAAGATAGCAAGTGAAGTCTAGAAACCTAAAAGGATAATGCTTCTGAAACACTCAGTGAAAGACAGCCAAAGAAGGAGTCACCAGAGCATTTGGAAAGATGGATCTTGACAAGAGGTGTTACAATGAGTTCAAAAGAGTGAAGGAAAGAAGATCAACTATGGATACCTCATTCAAGGAGTTTTGCTACATAAGGGAACAGAGAAATGAATGATCGGTGAAAGAGTCATGACATTAGAGGAGGACTTTTAAGATGGGAGATATTACAGAATGTTTATATGCTGATGGGTTAATCTCATAGAGGAGGAAAAACATGAGACATGATAGAAAGAGGATAATTACAGGAAAAACATCATCAGATAGGGAAGAAGGCATGAGAACCAATGGATATATAGAGGGGTTGGCCATAGGGACAGAAATAATCCATCCTTTGTACCAGAAGGGGAGACAAGATCCACAGATGTATGCACAAGGAGTCTAGGCAGGATCCCCCTCGTACTAGAAGGGAAGGCAAGGTCCATAAGTACATATGCCCCTAGAATAGAAGATTCTCATTCATAACAGGACACAAATGTTATGATCTTTCCCCTTGTACAGATGAGGAAACTGAGTCCCAGAGAAAACAAGTAACTGGCTCAAGTAGTTCACTCAGCTAGTGGGCGGCAAAACTAGGATTTGAACTAAAACTGCCTCTTCTGATTGCTATTTTTTTTTCTTGAGTAAAATAACAAGGCATTAGTTGAAAGTGAAAAGGAAGAGACAATTTTGGAGTTTTGGAAAGAGAGGACAAGGTCAGGTAATCATCTTAGAGATTAGAACAGCACACTGACTAGTGATGTCGTGTCAGATTTCCAGGCTATTTAGAAGGTTTTCTTGCCACCAATTTAAAATGAAACCAGTCTGTATAGTTTTGTGGTTTTCTTTTGTGTTGTTTTGTTGTACCTACAGCTCTATTTAATTGTCAAATACAGGAGTAAATGTTCTACAGGGCTAGGGATTTGTCAGGAGTAACCATTAAGATTTTGATGCTTAAGAGTATGGAGAATTGGACACTAAAACTTTTGGAAGTGGTGCACTTATTAATGGTGTCAAATCCTAAGGTCAGACAAGAGAAGGTTGGGGTGGGGAGAGTTGTGGATGAAAGTCGCAGGCAGTAATGAGGTCAAGGAAATTGGCAGGAATAATGGCAGGAATAACAATGGAGGGAAAGGCAGTGAGCTGAGTACTAAAATCTTCAGAGATTAGGAGTGGTGTCTAGGGAATAGGTGACTGCATCAGGGACAAGGAAAAGATGGTGTGGTCTAACGTCATTTGCTTCTAAAGAACCAGAGATTTGAGAGTGAAGAAAGGGACAAGTTTCCAGAAAAAGCAGTAAGGAGCAAGAAAGAATCTCCAAACCACACCCAAAGACAACCCCTTTCAGCTCTTTCAGATGAGGTTTTGCTATTTTCCTTTATATTTCTTTTTTTTTTTTAAAGATTTTATTTATTTATTTATTTGACACAGAGAGAGAAAGCCAGTGAGAGAGGGAACACAAGCAGGGGGAGTGGGAGAGGAAGAAGCAGGCTCATAGCAGAGGAGCCTGATGTGGGGCTCGATCCCATAACGCTGGGATCACGCCCTGAGCCGAAGGCAGACGCTTAACCGCTGTGCCACCCAGGCGCCCCTATATTTCTAAATAACATGCATACATTGCCACTTCTGGACTTCCTCAGTTTCAGGCATTATTTTGCACTGTTGAAAGAAGAGGATTAGCTCTCTTAGGGTCATGCATGCACAAAAACACACACCCTGAAACCATTCTGATCATTTGTATGAGTTCTGTGCTTTTCTTTCTGAAAACTTGTAAAAACAAATTTGGTCTCTTGTATTTGAAATTCATTATTTATGGGCACTTGGTGGACTCTTTCAATCTGACTCATGCTCTTTGGATTGAGGAAACTTTCTTGATTTATTTCTTTGGGGCTAGACTTTCCTCCATGATTTCTCTTCTTATTCAGACGTTGCTTGGTCATCTCATTTTCTTATTTTTTCTCTCTTAAAAAACTTCCCGTTTTTTTAAATCTTTTTGCTCTAGGAGTTTTAACAATCCTGGAGGAATTTTTTAGTTAATTTCTTAGTTTTGGGCTTTCCTTGCCATATGCAAAAAATAAATTGAGTTTTTAAAATCTTTTTAAGTAGGGTCAGTCTCCTCCTTCCACTGCCTTTCTCCATTTACATTCTGGGGCAGTCAGCAAGCTTCCTCGTGGCTTTCCAGAATAAGGGATCAGAGTTTCTCTAGTCCCTTTTCCATAGGCAGGATGGTCTTTTGAAGTTCTTGGACTTATGGACTCCTTATCCTTTTGGAACCCAAAGGTGTGGTTCTATCCTCCACCTGAGCCTTAAAATACCCGCTCTCTGACCATGGGTCCTACATCTGGTCTAACATCCATGCAGTGCCCTCCCCTTTTTTCCACTCTGGTTCTGATTTCCTGCTTAACTTCTGGCCAACTGGGCATTTATTTTAAATTTAGCTATGTGGCCAAAAAAAAAAAAAGGTAGTTTTTGCTATAATATTTTATTCAGGATTCTGTGAGTTTGTGAAGAGAGAAAACAGTCACTGCTAATATACCCATTACCCTTGTCTTAGCATGGTGCCCACATCTCCTTCACCGTGTTCCCTGAAATATGACAGGCCTCCAGTATAGCAAGCTTCTCCCTCTTCCCCTTGCACAAGTCATTCCTTCCTCCTTTCTATTTTCAGAGTTATTAGCCTAGCAAGTAGTCTGATTTTGTCACTTCAGTCCTTAAAAGCCTCCTTTGGTTCACTGTAACTTTCAAGATCGAGGTGACTAGCCAGACCATAGTCAAAGTCCTTCAAAACTTGATCCCAATTGTTATGGACTAAAATGTATCCTCCTTCCCCAAAGTTATATGTTGAAGTCCTAATCCCCAGTACTTTAGAATGTGACTGTATTTGGAGATAGGGCCTTTAAAGATAATTAAGGCTGAACGAGGTCATATGAGTGGGCCCTGATCCAACATGCCTCGTCTGTATAAGAGAAAGTACACCAGGGATGTTAAAGCACAGAAAAAAAGGCCATGTGAAGACATGGCAAGAAGATAGCCAAGTGCAAGCCAAGGAGAGAGGCTACAGGAGAAACAAAACTGGCCAACACCTCAAATCTGGACTTCTAGCATCCAGAAACATGAGAAATTAATTGCTGTTATTAAACCACCAGTCTGTGGTATTTTGTTATTGAAGCCTAAGCTGGCCAATACACCAGTCTATCTTGCTAGTCTTATGTTCCACTACAGCCCTTTCCTGTATTCCAGATGTGGCAAACTAGTCATCATTCCTTAACTGGGCGAATTGTCTTTCACAACTGTAAACCCCAAGGAAAACTGTGTTACAGATGCTAAGTAAGGGTTTCCAAAGATATCCAGGTCCTAATCCCTGAAACCTGTAAATGTTAACTTATATAGCCAAAGGGCCTTGCTGATGTGACTAAGTTAAGGATCTTGAATTGGAAAAATCATCCTGGATGATCCAGCAGGGCCCCAAATATAATCCTAAGTGGCCTCGTTAGAAGGAGGTAAAAAAAAAGAGGAAGTAGGAAATGTAATGGCAGAAGCAGGAGGTTGGAGTGACTTGAAGAAGAGGTCACAAGCCAAGGAATGTGGAAAGCCTCCAGAAACCAGAGGAGGAAAGGAGACTGTGTCTCTCCTAGAGCCTCCAGCAGAAACCAGCCCTACTGGCATCTTGACTTTATTTTTATTTTATTTTTATTTTTACATATTTATTTATTTATTTATTTGCCAGAAAGAGAGGCAGCGAGAGAGGGAACACAAACAGGGGGAGTGGGAGAGGGAGAAGCAGGCTTCCTGCTGAGCAGGGAACCCGATGCGGGGCTCGATCCCAGAATGCTGGGATCATGACCTGAGCCAAAGGCAGACGCTTAACGACTGAGCCACCCAGGTGCCCCTGGCATCTTGACTTTAGCCCAGCAGACTGATTTAGAAATTTCTGGTCTCCAGAGCTGTAAGATAATAAATTTTTCTTGTTTTAAACCACTAAGATTGTAGTGATTTGTTACAGTAGCCATAGGAAGTTAATTCACCCAGAAAATTTTGAGTTCTCTCTCAAGACAGATCCCATGCCATTTCTTTTTGAAGCCTTCCATTATTCCCTTATGCAGGATCATGTTGTTTTCTTCAGTTACCTTGAAAAAAATCTGCCTCACTCTAGTACTTATTTTGCCATGCTGAATTTTTTTTTTACTTTTTATTTTTTAAGAATTATAATCTCATAGAAAGTTGCAAAAATGGTGTCATATACCCATGTCCCAGCTTTTTCCAACACTGACATCTTACAAGATTATAGTGCCCTACCAAAACCAGGAAATAGACATTAGTACAATACTGTTAACTAGACTACACACATTCTTCAGTTTTCATCACTTAGGTTGGGTTTTAATTATTTTTTTATGCTAGACTGTGAGCTCTTCAATGTCAGGGACCATGTATCTCATTCATCTTTACATTCATAATGCTTAAGAGACACTAGGGTCTCAATAACTGCTTTTAGAATTAATTAGATAAGAGGAAAAAGGAAGAGAGAAGAGGAGAGAAGATGAAATGAAATAAATTTGGGCTTGTTTGCTCATAATGTTTACAACTACAGGTATATCTTGGGTTGAAGGCAGGATCCAAATGAAGCAAGAGGTTTTAATGACATTAAAATTTTAGTGAAATATCAATTCTATACTCTGACTTCTTGGTATATATTTTCACATTTGAAAAACTTAAGAACACATGCATTTTCATTACACGTATTGTATATCAGTTCAATTAAGAATTTCTTTCAAACAACTGTTTAGCAGTTCAGATGTTGAAAACTTTTATTCTAGCTAGTAGTTTGGTTAGAATTTTCCAACAGGAATAACTAAAAATAAATAACAGCTTTGTCTAGTACATATTTTTCTTGCTGAGCTGCACAGACACATAAAATCCTGAAAAGGATTCATGAAAAGTTGTCTTAATGAGAAATTGAGAATAAGGTGGCACATTTGAAAAGCTTACTGATAAAATCTGTGCAGTGCATGTTCTTCTATGGCCAATACTTAGAAAATGAAGCATGTCTTTTCTATTTGGCAATTTCAAGTCAATTCTATGTTTTATTTCCCAGCTAAGCTACATTGAGCATTTTAAATGATACTTAAGTCATTCCATGAGGCTGAAGAGTTCAGCCACAGGTCACCAAAGGGGAAGTTATATGATCTTTGGAGGAACAGCAGGAGTGCAAGCTCAAGTGTCAAATCTGTCTTCCAGCCATGGATGACCTTGTTCTATAGACCAGCTTTGGAGGGTTCTTGGAAAGAAAGGGGAGAGGGGTGAGATTCACCATTTGCCTCCTATGCATTAGTTACTTTAGAGACATTATCTCTTTTAATCCTCCCCATAACTGCAGTGTAGGTCTTCTTAACACTGATTTTATAGATAAAGAAGCTAAATCTCAGAGATGAAGCAATCTATCCAAACCACACAACTATTATGTGACAGAGCTCGGGTCTATCTCAATTTGACTTGTAACCCCACTCTTGTCTTCCAGAGTTGATGACTTTCTGCAAAAGCCACAATTTTCTACTTTGACTGCACATGAAAACCAACTTGGTTAGCTTCCAAAACTACCAAAGCCGAGGCTGCACACACTTGTGGCAGGACCCAGGTTTCGGCATTTTTAAAGGCTTTTCAGGTGATTCCAGGGTGCGAGAAGGTTTGAGAAGGAAGGAAAGACCTTAAAATAGACCAAATGGAGTGCTGCCCAGAGAGTCTGATTGAGGAACCATGAAAGGTCCCCATGTTTAATAATATCTCCTCAAATTGGCCTTCTAGCATGTCTAATATCCCTATCATCTGCATCATTTTTGTGGGGAAAGGTATCTATTCTCCAGAATGTCATTGTAAAATGTGAATAAGTCACCTAATAGGAGAAATGCATTAATACATTATTGTCCAAGCCTAGATAACATGATTCTTTCTTGGTCAAAATTTTTAATCACCATCTTGGAGAAAGACACACAAGTCTTGCTCATTAAATTTGCAGCAGACAGACACAGACCTGGGAGAACTCATTTGTTAGAATTTGAGATCAGACCTTTCCACTTTATCCCTTACCACCCAACAAAAATCTCCAGAGTCTGAAACGCTGGGCTCAGAGGGAGAAGTAATGTCAAATTCTAAATGCAGACTTGAAATATGAATAACAAAAAAAACCCCTCATTTCAAAATAACCCATTTGGAAAAAATTCTTAATATATTTTAAGGTACATATGGACTAAACTATGACCTGACTGATGAAAATGATGAAATATCAGCTTTCATAAATAGAGGTATCACATGTCAATTATTTAGAAAATTATGTTTCCCAGGAAACTGAAAAACCAGATGTGTCCAGATAATGGATGTCAATCTGAATGTGGAAGACCCTGGAAACCATATCAATGAAGGAAAAAGTGCAACTTAGCTGTCATTTTCTCTGTGGCACTTCCCTAGAATATACCCCATACATTTAACTAGAAGGATTCCTCTTTAGAGATGCTTCATTCTTTGTTCATAGAGTTTTATAACATTGTTAGATAGTTGTATGTTAGATAGTTGTATGTTTTGTCCATGATAGGCTGTGATGTCATCTATGCCAGTGACTGAAACTCATTCTTCTTTATTTCCCAGCCCTTCTATCTTAGTAAATATTACTAAATCACTCTCGCGACATCCTTTGCTAACTGGCTGTATTTTCTTGAAATTTCCTAATTCAAATTTGCCAAGACAAATAAGTTGCTTGGAAGAAGCTAGAAAACCACCTCTCAGGGATGGGAATATCTTCTTTGGGTGGCAGGTTAGACCAGATCAGTTATTTAGAATAAGGATTCCATGATCCACAGATTCCTATAATTCATGATTGGTTTAACAATTGATAAGCAGAGAGTACAATCTTAAATTAATGGGGGCAAAGTGATATATTTTGATTGGACCAAGTAGATGTTTAGTAACCATTTTATAATGCTGATAGAGACTGTGGATCAAGAATTCATAAAAGACATGGTGGGAATGGCTCTTCTCTGTTCCTTGATGTCTGGGGTTTCAATTGGCATCACTCAAATAGCTGGGGAGCAAGAAGAGGTAGGGTTGAAAGGTCAACTTCCAGAGTGGCTTCTTCATTCATGTATTTGAGAAGGGATCTTTAAAGGATAAGATTAGAAAAATTAAAATCATGAGACTGTTCAAGATGGTGGCCAAGAAAGATCCTGAACTCACCTCCTCCCATGTACACATCAAAACTACAGCACATAAGAAAAAAATTCCCTCTGGGTGTGGGGGGGGGACCCTGAAAACGAGATGAACAGCTCTCCACAACAAAAGGTAAAAGGGGAACATCAAGACAGGTAGGAGAGGGAGAGGTGTGGTCTCACTAAAAACCCCAACTGTGGTACAGTGACCCACAATCAAAAAGACCTCATAAATATGGAGCTTCTCCTTGAGGGGCAAGGGGTTTGTACCCCAAATCAGGCATTGCAACTCTTGAGACCAGCATCAGAGAGATGAACCCCCAAAACATCTGGCTTTGGAAATCAACAGAGGCTTATTTCTAAGATACCCAACGGGCTGTAGGGGATTGAGATTTTACTCTTAAAGATGTCACACACAGATTTGCTAATCTTGGGGCCCAGTGCAAAAACAGCAGTTTGAAAATCACCCAGACTATATGCAAAGGAGACTTATTTGCTGACCTTAAAGTGTCTGCCAGAAGAACCAGGGCCTGCTGGGACTCTCTCCAGGGATGGAAGCACTGATGGGCAGATTTTTAAGAAGAAACTTTGCAGGTCAGACAGAGTAACATGATATAGTCAAAGTGTTACCAAACTTTCAAAAAAGATTTAATACCTATCCTTCTCAAACTCTTCCAAAAAAAATAAAGAAGAGGAAATGCTTCCAAACTTATTTTACAAGGTTGGCGTTACCCCAATACCAAAACCAGACAAGGACACCACAAAACAAACAAACAAAAAAATAACTACAGGGCTGGTATCCCTGACAGACATAGATGCAAAAATCCTGAACAAAATATTAGCAAACTGAATTCAATAATACATTAAAAGTATCCTACATTATGATCAAGTTGGATTTATTCCAGGAATGCAAAGATGGTTCAACACCAGCAAATCAATCAACATGATACACTACCTTAACAAAATGAAGGATAAAAATCATATGATCATTTCATTAGATGCAGAAAAAGCATTTGACAAAATTCAACACCACTTTATGATAAAAACTCTCAACAAAGTGGTTATAGAGGGAATGTACCTCAACATAATAAAGGCCATATACGACAAGCCCACTGTTAATCTCATACTCAATGATGAAAAGCTGAAAGATTTTCCTCTAAGATCAGGACCAACACAAGGATGCTCACTATCTCCACTATCATTCAACATAGTACTGGACTTTCTAGCCACATTAGTTAAGAAATAAAAATTTAAAAAAATTAAAAAATAAAAAAAAGAAATAAAAATAAGTAAAAGGCATCCAAATTGGAAAGGAAAAAGTAAATTTGTCACTGTTTATGGAAGACATGATTTCATATAGAAAACCCAAAAGACCACCAGGGTACAAAATTCATATACAAAAGTTGGTTGCATTTGTATACACTAACAGTGAACTACAGAAAGACAAATTAAGAAAACAATCCCATCTACAATTATATCAAAAAGAATAAAATACCTAAGAATAAGTTTAACCAAGAAAGTGAAATACTTGTACACTAAAATTTTGACACAAAAAAAATATCAAAGAAGACACAAAAAGTGGAAACATATTCTATGTTTATGGATTGGAAAAGTTAGTTAGCATTGTTAAAATGTCATATTACTTCAAACAATCTGTAGAGATTCAGTGCAATTCCTACCAAAATCCCAATGACATTTTTCACAAAAATAAAACAAACAATCTTAAAATTGGTATAGAACTGCAAAAGACCCTGAATAGCCAAAGCAATCTTGAGAAAAAAGAGCAAATCTGGAGGTATCACACCCCTGATTTCAAACTATATTACAAACCTATAATAATCAAAACAGCATGGTATTGGCATTAAAACAGATACACAGATCAATGGAACAGAATGAACCCACACATATATGGTAAATTAATCTATGACAAAGCAAAAATATAAAAGGAAAACAAGACAGTCTCTTTAAGAAATGGTGTTGAAAAAATGGGCAGCCACATGCAAAAGGATGAAATTAGTCTACTATCTTATGCCATACACAAAAAATAAACTCAACATGGATTAAAGACTTTAGTGTAAGACTTAAAACCATAAAACTTCTAGAAGAAAACATAGGCAGTAAGCTCTTTGCTATCGGTCTTGGCAATGATTTTTTTCTGGCTCTGACTCCAAAGGCAAAGGCAACAAAAGCAAAAATAAAAATAAAAAGCAAATAAAAATAAAATTGAAATCAAATACACCAAACTAAAACGCTCTGCACAGTGAAGGAAACTATCAACAAACTAAAAAGGCAACCTCCTGAAGGAGGCAAATTTGTAAATCATATATCCAATAAGGGGTTAACATAAAAAATATGTAAAGAACACATACAACTCAATAAGAAAGAAAGAAACAATCCAATTTTAAGAATGGGCAGAGGATCTGAATAGACATTTATCAAAGAAGACATAGAGATGGCCAACAGACCCATAAAAAGGTGCCCAACATCATTAATCATAACGGAAATGAAAATCAAAACCACAATGAGATATCATCTCACACCATTCAGGAAGGCTATTATGAAAAAGATAAGAAACAACAAGTGTTGGTGGGGATGTGGAGAAAAGGAAACTCTCATGCATTGTTGGTAGGAATGTAAATTGGTGCAGCCGCTGTGGAAAACAGTATGGAAGTTCCCCCAAAATTAAAATGTTGAATCACTATGTTGTATACCTGAAACTAATATAATATTCTATGCCAACTATACTCAATGAAGAAAAATAGAGCTACCATATGATCCAGCGGTTCTACTTTTGGATATTTATCTGAAGAAAAGAAAAACATTAATCTGAAAAAAATATATACACTTCTATGTTTGTTGCTAGATTATTTACAATAGCCAAGATAGGGAAACAACCTAAATGTCCATTGATGAATGAATGGATAAAGAATATAATAGAATACTATTAACCTACAAAAAAGAATGAAATTTTGCCATTTGCAACAATATGGGTGGACCTTCAGGATATTATGTTAAGTGAAATAATAAGTCAGTTAGAAGACAAATGCCATATGATTTCACTTATATGAGGAATCTAAAAAGCAAAGCAAACAAACAAATCTCATAGATACAGAAAACAAATTGGTGGTTGCCAGAGGAGAAGGGCGTTGGGGGTTTGGCAAAACGGGTGAAAGGAGTGAAATGTACAAACTTCCAGTTACAAAACAAATGAGTCATGGGATATAATGTATAGCATGGTGACTGTAGTCAATAATATTGTATTGCATATTTGGAAGTTGCTAAGAGTAAGTTGTCATCACAAGAAAAAAATTCTTTTAACTGTGTGCTGATAGATGATAACTAGAATTATTTTTGTGACCATTTTGTAATATATATGAATATCGAATCATTGTTGTACACCTGAAACTAATATATTACATATCAATTATACCTCAATAAAATTTTTAAAAAGTAAAGGACAAGATCAATGGGATTGTATATAAGGGCATTTACATGTGACCTAGCCAGCATGGCAGGTTGGATATTTTACAGAGTATTTCAGGGCTTTAAAACAAGTGTTCCAGAAGCACAAGGCAGAAGTTAATGACCATTTTTGACTTCTGCTATATATATTAGTTGAAGCAGTTACAAATTTGCCCAAACTTAAGGGTAGGAGTTACAGACCTCACCTCCCAATAAGAGTGGGGTCAAAGAATTTGCAGCCCTCTTTTTAAAACCATCAGAGTAACAGACTAAAACTCTTTCTGGTAATGACAGGGGTGGAGGGAGATTAAATTTTTTAAGAAGAGACAGCAGCCCTCGAAGAACAGCTGATGTAAACAATATTTAAAAGGCTAAGATCCCAGAGAAAGGAGATGATGTGCTAACATCTTCTGAGCACTGTTTTCCCTGAGGGCATTTGTTGATTCTTAGGATAAGAAGCCATGAATCCACTCAGAGGACCAAGACATAGAATTTCTGTTAAGAAAGAGAGAAGCCAGTGGATAATTTGGCAATCTCACAGGGAAACAAAGTAAAAACTGGAATTTGAAGTTGCCATGTCAGGCAAAATTTAGTGGGAGGGCAAGATCCTGCTGAGAAAAGGGTTCTAGGGAAGTAAGTCTAACTCTCTGTCCATTTTCCCTCTAAAATATTTGCTCATTTTGCAGAAAAGGAGGATAAGATTCAAGTGGCAAAACAGAGTTTTCCATTCTCTCTTAGTGCTGGGAAGACAAAAAAATAAAAGTGGGCTTCCCCACTGGGGAGGGGCCATAATAAGCACATCAGAATATTAGTTAGAAAACTCTGAGAGTGACACTCTAGGAGTGTGGACAAGCTACATGTACGGAGAATTTTGGAAAATTATAATCCAACTTCGAGTCTGATCAATAATTGTTTAAATTAAATTTATCTGCTACTATCTTGCCAGCCTATCAAGGGATAAGATAAACTCTTTGTGGAAGGATATAGCATTAAGAGCCCCTAGTAATTAGCATAAACAATATATGGCCATCAGTAAAAATATTACCAGGTATGACAAGAAACAGAACCAAGGGAAAAAGTAACATTAGAAACAGACCTGCAGATGATGCATTTTTCAGTGTCATTAAAAATGGACTTTAACATAGCTAGGATTAATATGCTCAAGAAAATAGGTGTCAAGATGGAGAATTTCACTAGATATATACCATTTATTTTAAAAAGGAAATCAAAACTATAGAATTAAAATATAGTAACTAAAATTAAGAACTCAATAGATAAGTATACTACCAGATCAGGCATAGAAGAAACGTTGAATAGTAAAATAGGAAACCAACTGGTAGAAAACATCCAGGTTGAAGCACAAAGAGCTAAAAGGATAGCAAATGGGAGAAAGCATAAAGATATAAGGACATGGTAAAAAGACATGATAAAAGAGAAATGGAAGAAAAAATATTTGAAGAAATAATATGAAACATTTTTGAAGACTGATCAAAGATGTTGGCCATAAGAAGCCCTATGAACCCCAAAGAGGATACAAATGGATAGACAAACAAAAAAACAAAGAGAAAAACCTCTCACCTAAGCTCAGGATAATAAAGTTTCTAAAACAAACAAACAAACAAACAAACAAACAAAAAACCAAAAAGGAAATCTAAAAAGCAGCCAGAAATTTAAAGAAAAATATGTTATCTTTAAATAGTAATGTTAAAACTGACAGGTTACTCCTTGTAACAGAAACGATGGAAGTAAGAGGACAGTGGGAACATGTCTTTAAAGTACTAGAAAAAAAAAGGCCAACACAAAATTTTATATTCAGTAAGAATATTCTTCAAAATTGAAGGTCAAATAAAGATGTCTCTGGACAAACAAAAGTTGAGTGAATTCAACACTAGGAGGGCTTAAAGTGGAAGAAATACCAAAGATCAGATGGAAACTGATCCCAGGAGACAGGGAAATACAGAAAGGAAAGAAGAGCAAAGTATATTTTAGTTAAGTTCAATAGTGGATAAATATAAATGAATATCGAACACAAAATCGTAATCATGCCTTTGGGGGGCGTGGTACAAAATACACGGAATTAAAATGCATTATAACAGTAAGAGAAAAGTCAAAAGTAAGTAAATGGGATTAAAGTATTCTATAGTCCGTGTGTTATTTGTGAAGTGCTCAAAGTACTTATATTAAGTTCTAATAAATCAAGACTGTATGTTAGTTAAGTTTTTTCTTTAATTTATTTGTCAGAGAGATAGCACAAGAAGGAGGAATAGCAGGCAGAGGGAGAAGCAGGTTTCCCACCCAGCAGGGAGCCCAATGTGGAACTCGATCCTAGGACCCTGGGATCATGACCTGAACCAAAGGCAGACGCTTAACTGACTGAGCCAGCCAGATGTTCCAAGTCTGTATGTTAGTAAAACAAGATTAGAAAGAAGGAAGACAAAGGATAGAAATATTGGATTTATCCAAAATAAGTCAAGAGTGGAGAGGGAAAAGAAAATAAAGCAAGTGAGACAAACAGAAAAGAAGTAGCTATAAACCCAAAAGTAAATAGATACAAACGCAAGTTCTTTAAATACACCAATTTAAAAACCAAAATTGTCAGGCTTGATAAAACATGATAAAACCCAACTATACACTACTTTAGACCTTAAATAAAAAACACGGGTATTTTAATGAGGTTGATGGAAACAGCTATCCCATGCAAATCAGGTAAAATAATAACCTGAAAGGATTTAGAGACCCTTTGCTTTCCAAGATGAGTCACCCACAATGCTGAGGCCCACAGTGGCATTCTGTCGTCTGGGATAAGGACTCTCCAGGTTTCTGATTCCCAGTTCTGTCATTTCATACAGCATCATAAAATGGAAATGGTTGTACTTTCCATCATTTCTCATTGATTACCAAGTCAGAGTGCCATGTTAATCTGAGTACAGTCCATTCATGATGAGCTGTGTTTTGGGAGAACAGAGCCCTAGGAATGTATTTCTGAAATGGTTTTCTGTGGAAGCTGTGAGGGACTTTTGATTTGTGTAGTATGATTTGTAATCTCTGCTTCCCAGCTCGGAGGATGGATGTGTGGGGAGTGAGAGATCCCTTCACATGCTTCGTTGTGGGTTTTTTTTTTTTCCCCTCATTCCTTTTTCACTCTCTTCTCCTCTTGCCCATCAGAGATTTATGACTGGGGAAAGATAAAAGAAAAACAAATGCAAACTCCAAGCCAAGAGAGTCTTCTTGACTATATTTCAGCTTTCCTAACAAATTGCCTGATCAAGTTCACCTGACTCAGTCAACAAATCAGATGGGGAATTTTAACCTGTTGTTCACCAGTATCATCCTGGGGGTAAATGGTATTTATTTGTCCAACATTGCCATGTAGTAAAATTAGCTATCAACTATTGTACAAAATGAAAATGTTCAAAGAAGTTGTAGCAGGCCCTGCATTCCCTGACAGCGACCAGCAGCCTCAGCTTCGCCCCAGTTTCCGGGTTAATCAGAAGTAGGTCAGGAAGCATATATGGTCTGAGCTTTTGGAACTAGGTTATGTGGTCAGATAGGCTCACTAGCTGTCATGGCAGAGATAGCCCGAGATGACTTTAAAGTCTCTGAGTTATAACATTCCCCCTACCAAGAATATAGATTAAGGCATGTAGTCTGTTCGGGCTCCTATAACAAAACACCATAAACCGAGCAGCTTATAAACAACAAACATTTCTTTCTCACAGTTCTAGAGGCTGAGAAGTCCAAGATCAAGTCACCGGCAGATTCAATGTCTGGTGAGGGCCTGCTTCCTGGTTCCCAGATGGCCATCTTTTCACAGTGTCCTCACATGACAGAAGGAGCAAGGGAGCTCTCTGGGGTCTCCTTCATAAGAGCACTAACCTCATTTATGAGGATTCTACTGTCATGACCTAATCACCTCCCAAAGGCCCTGTCTCCAAATACTGTCACATTGCATGTTAGGATTTAACATATGAACTTTAGAGGGATACAAACATTGAGTTTGTAGCAGGCACCTACAATTATACCTCTTTCCATAGGCTTCCCCTCTAATATAAGAGCTAACATTTATTAAACACATATTATATGACCAATATCTTAAATGTATTATCTCATTTAATTCTCATAATAGCCATATGAGTTAAGTACTGTTGTTATTACCACTTTACAGATGACACTAATTTTTTGAAAAGGATTAAATAGTACAAAAGCTCAACCAGCAAGTGGCAGAGCTCTCATACAATTATGCAGTTGGCTATACTGCTTAGCACCCCATTTGCCTCTGGGACCAGAACTCTGGCTTGGAGACTCTCTGTCTGGGCCCCTGATAGCCTGCTGAACTCCCCTTTCTTAGAACCCTAGCTTGAGATGGAGTCGTTCCACATTCAGTACAATCTCAAGAACCAGGAAAGAGTTTTGCCTTCCCTGGCAGTTACAACTTCCTGCTTGAACTGTTCAACTCTGGCCTCCCTCAAACAGTTCCCTCACTGCTTATAAGCTTACAACACCCTTGAACACTGTATTTCAAGCTGTACAACCACTTGTGTGGGTACCAGCTGCCAAAACTTGATGTATTCATCGGGGTTCTCCAGAGAAACAGAAATCATAGGAGATTATCTGTCCATCTGTCTATCTATCTGTCCGTCTACCTATCATCTATCATCACCATCATCTATCTATAATGAGATTGATTGATTATAAGGTATTGGCTTATTGGATTATGGAGTCTGAGAAATCCCATGATCTGCCATCTGCAAGCTGGGGATTCAGGACAACTGGTCGAAGACCAATGTCTCAGTTCAGTCACGTACAAAGAGAAAATTAAACTTCCCTCTGCTTCTTTGTTCTATTCGGCCCTATTACAGGTTGAGTGATGCTCACCTACATTGGGGAGGACTATCTGCTTTACTCAGTTCTCCAATTAAATGTGAACTTTTTCCTGAAGCACTTTCACAGACACACTCAGAAATAATGTTTAACCATATATCTGCATCTCCTGACATGGACAAGTTGACACATAAAATTAACCATAGCAGTTGACCAGCCTCTCTCATCTGTCAGGTCCTGGTGATTTTGCTAATCCCAACAGAAATGGTTCTCCCAGTCCCAGCATGCCTTGCTCGTGATTATGCACCCACCATCACAGTATGCAGCACATGGAGACTGTTTAACTGGAATATATAATCATATCACAGTAAAAGCCTAATAAGGTGTTCCCAAGAGGATCAGCTGGTCAGACCCATATTTCAGGCTGCCCTCTGCTGCCAGGTGGAATTATGAACTGTTGCTGTTTTCTCTGGTTTTCAGTTAGTTATCTTTTGCCATTCTAAAGCACTTAAACAACTTAGAGACTTCATTTCTTTTTTTCCCTTGATAACATTTTATCCTTCTTAATTATTATTATTATTATTCGTGTTAAATAAAACTCCCCAGACTTAGGAGGAAAGGCCATTTGAAATTGAAATCCCACAAAACAGAAGAAATGAGAAGCATAGATTTCCCTCAGTGACCCTTTTCTCATTCCCTATGCATTAAGCAAGTGTACATTAAGCTTAATAACTTTAAGCTAATGTTCAAAAGGGACAATGGAAGTCTTGGAAGTGACACTGTGAATACTGAAGTCCAAAGGGTGATATCCTTCTCACAGCTGATGAGGGAGCGGCCTCATAAAAAGGGAATGAGGGTGTTAGTCTAGATACCACCAGGGTCTCTTACAGTTATAAAAGTCTAAGTGGTCAGTGGGGACAGCCCAAATATGATGGGTTAAAGGATGAAAGTAATCATTAAGCACCATACTTGGTTCTAATAATTTATCTCCCTCTTATTGATTTAAATGGATATATTGCTGTTAATATCCCAGAAATAATTTTCAAAGGGTCCCTTGAAACTCTATTATAGATTTCAGTCCCATGTGAAGACTATGGGTTATTTTCTGGCCAGTTACCCATAAAAGTGAGAGCCAATATTCATTGAGACTTTTGGTTGTAAACCTTAGAAACTAACACTGACTACTTAACAAAAGAGAATTTATTGGAAGAGGGGGCAAGTTCACACAATCAATGGGAGGCTGGAGGACATAGGTTGGGAAGTGAAGCAGAATGAAGGGGCTCCAGGGGCTGAAGATGAAACTCTACATCTTAGAGCAGGAAATGTCCCGTCGCCACGCCACATCTACCGCTGTGACGAACGCGGCCTCTCAGAACAGGCATCCGAATGGCACCCTCAGCCCGTGACTGCCCCCTCGCTGTCCCAGGGAACCTGAAAAGGAATGATAGGATCTCCTAGGCTCCTGTGGTGGGAGGTAGGTGAGAACTGTCCTCCTATTAAACAGACATTCAAAGAAGAGTCCCACCAAAAAAGAAACTGGGGAGGAGCATGACTGACAGCCCGCCAAAAAAAGAGTGAATGTTTGCTCCAACAGTCCGTTGTATCAGGGTGAACACTCTAAGTATGTCACTCCATGGTACACATAGTATATTCAAAACAGAGTGAGCTATAGGCTCAGACAGGCTTAGGGAAAGGCCTGGCCTTGCCACTTTTTAGCTGTGTGATCTAGCAGGTGCTTTTTTAGCTCTCAGAGTCTCCTTCCTATTGTTATCATGGGACTGAGGGCAGAATCCATGCAAACCCTGGCACACAGTAGGCTTTATGATATTACTTTTCTTCATGGAAGACATGTTTCCCATTTTGAACCTTAAACGGCTTATAGCCTAGCGAAACATTTCCAAAGGCCTTTCACAGAGTCTTTGAAATGAAGAAATAGCACAAACGTAGCAATTAGTCGCCTGCAGCTTTGAGCCCAGTTCCACAAACAGGAAACCTGTAGCAGGATCTAGGAGGAAAGGGACCTTTTCTCAGCAGTTGTACTGATTGTGGAAGCATCCTTTGCCTCGATAATTGGATGTCTCCCCCCTAGATTGAGAAATTAGATTTCTTTTTTGCTCAGTGTTTTACTTTCCCATTTAGGATGCTGAGGTGTCTCTGAATTTTGCAAGTCCATTTGCTTAGAATTAATACTATCATCATAGAGGACCAAGTTTCTTAATTTCTTTTCATGCTAAGTTAGCAGGAAAGATCAAAGTCCTTTCGTCTTATGACTGAACTGTTCAAGCATCTAAAAATGCCATTAGGACTTCAGAGAGAAGCCACCACCATGCATGACACTGACATTCACTTTATAGACTTACAGGTCTGTGAGCTTTTTTTTTCTTCAAACTAGTATCACTAGCTACTGCATAGTATGGCAAATGAAACAAAGACATTTGCTTTCATGAGCCATACTTCCTTAACTAAAAATGCTCAGCCCACTACACAGGTTTTTTTTTTTTTCCCCCTAGCAGAAAGATGCTTTTGACCTACATGTTCTGTTTTGTTTTAATTTTAGGGTCTTTAAAAAATGATCAAGTATTAGATATATAAATATATCAAATTAACATGCTGTACACCTTAAATTTACACAATGTTGTATGTCAAATATATTTCAGTTGAAAAAAAGAAGAAAACCACCGCCTCCTCCTACAAATTATCCAATATTAACTTCAGTTAAACAAGAATGACATGGACATTTTTAAACTGGATTTTAGGATATATAGTAAAGCTTTTGATATCTACTGGTGAGCTGAGCCAATTGTATCAAATTCTCAAGGACCCATCATCCTCCAGACCTAAGCATGTAAAACATTCAAATATTATTAACAGAAAATCCCTGACTTTAGGTGAGCAGCAGCAGGAATGTTCAAGTAGGGGGAAAAAATCACTCCATGGATATTTTCGCAACAAGAATAATACAAAGGTTTGGTTGTGAGCATGTTGTTTATAATAGAGAAAAACTCAAAGCAACCAAAATGTCCAGCTCTAGGGGGCTGAGTAAATAAGATGTGGTCTGTGCTTATAAAAGGAAACCTTATCATAGACACTAAAATTAGGGGGAAAAATATTAACAGACATGGAAAGATGCTTGCGATATACTATTGGTTAAATAAAATTTAAATGCATTTACTCAGTGTAATCCCAATTCTGTAAATATGCACGGACACAAGCAGGACAAACAGTAAGATGACATAGCAGGTACGCAGTTATTTTTTTCTAGGCGCTGTGGTTATAGTTGGTTTTATTTTCTTCCTTTTGTATATCTGTATTTTCTGAGTTTACAGCAAAGAAAACATTAAATCAGTAAGTTATTTGACATAGAAATAAGGCATGATTGATATTACTTTGTTTTCAACTCTCAAGCTTATATCAGCTATTAGTTACTCATGCTCAATAAAATATCAAAGTCATGGAGCAAATGGGTGAGTATGAGACTTAATACGTCTTGAATGTGTTCTCTCCTCCCACTTAAAATTCTTTAATTTCATCTCCAATATTAAAATTTGGCTAGATGGTGCTGACACACTTGTAGATATTTTCTGAGTTAAGCTTCAGTTATGTCCTTAATCCAGTTGCCTAATGAATACTCAAATACCTGAGCATCACCTATGCAGTTAGTAGTCAGTAACTAAAAACAGCAATTTACTGGGAAATAAATACATTCCTAATATATTCCCAGTATATACAACATAAATTGAATTTTCCCAGTCTCCAAAGGGCTAGTTAGTATTTATTCTAGTTCTGAGATAAAGTTTGAGTCTATTTCTTTCATAGTTCCTGGACTGGTGATTTGTTCTTGGCAAGAGCACAGAATTCTCTAACAGACACTATTCTATTGAAGTCTAACATGGTGGGGGGGTGGTGAATGGGCTCTGGAGCCAGAAGGCCTGGGTTTGAACTTAAGTTCCACCACCAATTAACAAGCTGTATGGCTTTAGCTAACTCCTTTAATCTCTTCAGGTTTCAGTTTCTTCAGTTATAAGAGGGGAAAATATTGGTGCTTTCCTATTGAGATTGTTGCAAAGATTGACTGAATTAATATAGAAAGAGCTTAAAACAGTGAGTGGCACATGGTAGGTGCTTTACAAAACCAAAAGCATACTGGCCATTCTGTTTATCCCCCCTAACTCTTCCTAAGCCCATTCTCACACTTTTCTGCCTTGCTCTGGGCCCGGAGGAGCTGACCTCTGTAGGCAACATTCATCCAACTCTCATCTCTGCCTTCTAGTTGGGTGTGCCAGGGGGCTGGAGGGCAGCAGGAGACAGAGGTTGGAGGATTATTACTCCCTGACTCCGCACCTGCGGGTTCTGGCAGTAGCTGGATTCCTCCATGACCACAGTCTGAATGGTTACAGTTCCTCATAGCAGCCCCTCCTCCAGGGCACGTGTTTTTGTTAGCTTTCTCTAACACCATTCCCTTCTCTTGCTTCCTCAGCCTAAGAGTGGTAACAGCTCCCACTATTGCTAATTCCTATGAACTTCACCATGCTTTGTTGGTTCCCTTAAGCCTGTCCACACCTCTGTAACTAGACTCTTCTTAAAATTCTTTGTAGTTAAACCCCTTTGAATGAGCCAAGGACTTCCTCCTCCTGGGACCCTGACTGACAAAATTGACCACCATTACTCTATGTGGCCTTTTGTTCATAGTAGTATTGTGGTCAGAAGAGATTGCCAAGCACAAAGGTGATCATTTCATTGAACATGCAAGACACAACACAACGCTCAGACTCTTCTGAATTATGAATGCTTCGGGTTTGCTAAGATGTCTGAGAATCACACAGGTGAAATCTAAAGGGTGGAATTTTTTAGCTGCCATTTTATTTGTGCAGTAGGACATCCACTGCTTAGAAATCATGCTGAGCTTTGGGTGCTTTTAAGATTCTTGTCTACTTATATGTGTTCTTTGTCCAAAAAGTGCAAAGAAAATGTCTGGTTGTGATTTCTGTTACATTTATACCAGGCGATATGAGTTGATTAGCTATTCATTCATTTGTTTATTCATCAAATGTAAATTGAGGGCCGGCTCTGTGCCTGAGATAGGCTGCTAGAGGAAAATGCTGCAAACAGAAAACAGAGGCACTCTCAGTCCTTATGACTTAACATTTCTAATTTGGGGAAAGAAAATTTAATTCTGTAATTGCACACACATACAAAATGTAAAATGATAACTATGACAAGTGCTCTGAAGGGAGGTACATGATGCCAGAAGGGTCTTGATAGGAAGATTTGACCTAGTCTGGAGATCAGGGAAGGCATCCCTAAGACATGACATGAGCTGAGACCTGAAGAATAAAATAGAGTTGATAAGAAAGAGAATTTCGGAAAGAGGAAAGGGCATATGCCAAGGCCCTGTGGTGGGTGGGGGCCATGGTGAGACCTGTAGGAGAGAGTGTGCTGGAGCACAGAGAGGAAGGGGTAGAGGAGATATATGATGAATCTAGGAGGAAGCTGAAGGCTGGACAGGTAGGGGTCTTAGCAGCTATGTTCAATAGTTGGTTTTATCCCCAAGGCAATGGAGACCATTAGAGGATTTAAGCAGGGAATGATCTGATTGGGCTTTAGTTTTTCAAAGATCATTTTGTCTCTATGGGAGTTGTTCGTCTAAACTCCAGGATTCTAGACAAAAAAAAAATAATAATGGTGAAATAAGAATAGAGAATATTCACTACTTTCTTTGCAGGTGATTAAATTGGAACTGAATTAATTCATCCTAATCAAAAGGATTTTTTCTCAAGGCCTCAGCAGTTACAGGTAATTTCAAGATGTGATCGTTATACGTTTCTGTTTCTAATCAATCCCTGGTACTACATTTCAGCAAGTCAACACTGCTACATATTTTTGTAACTTTCTGGTAATTTTCATGTCACAGCTGTCACTGGGCTCCCTGCTGGACCCAAGTACACATAACTAATTAATCAATCAATCAAGAAGGAGAGAAAGTCATTCCTTGATGCTACAATGAGAATCTCTGCTTGCTAAACTCAATGACTACTTTGGGGTGGAATGAAAAAGGACTCCCTCTTAATGGGAAGCAGAATTTGCAGATTTAAAGATAATTCCTAAAACTAATGGTCTTTGTAATTTTGCATGTGTGCACCGCTGTCGCCTAGGTGTTTATTCCACATTATCAAGGGAAGAAAATCTATGGCTGGAACCCCCACAGCTCCCACTTGTCGAAAATGCAGAGGGAGGTGGGAGGCAGGGAGAGGCAGCAGCAGGTAGAGGAGAGAGGTCCTGGGTCTGGAGTCAGGAGATTGGGCTTCTGGTTCTAATCCACTGTGTGTATGAATTTGGGCAAGGGGCTCTCTTTTCTTCATCTATGAAAATTGGTTCTACTGAAAGTAGAGAGAGGGATTCCATGGAGGGAAGCCAGTCAGCAACTCAGGCGTAGACAGAGGATGCGTCCAGATTGGCGACGTTCCTTGTATCTTTAGGTCTAGAAAATTATCTCAGTTGACTTACAGCTAACCATGTTCATTAAAGCTGGCTGCTTTATCTTGCTCATACCCAGGAGGATTGGCAAAGAAAGTTTATCTGACAGGCTCTATTTGTCAGGTTAGAGCTGAGTCTTCTGCTAGAGGAGACAGATCCTAAACGTCCGTGGTGCCATCCAGCGTAGATGTATTTCTCATTCTGTAACATCCTGTGCACGTGAGAAGTGGCCACCCTCCCTCTTTAGTTATGCACCCAGCACACACGATCTTCCAGTTTGCCACAGTGAAAGAAGGGTAGATGGAGGAAGCACGTTTGCTTTTAATGCTTTCTGGCAATTACAATTAACTAAAGTGGTTCACATCACTGCTACTCACTACCCACTTGGTAGAACTTGCCATATGGCCCCAGCTTTTCCAGGGGAAGTTGCGAAAGGCAGAACACACGGAATATAGATGAGCGCTGTCATATGACAACCACAATCAATTGGTGGGGAAATGCTTGGATACCTGCTGGGAGGGGCTCTGAGATCTGGTCCAAAGTCAGCAGGGAAGAGTGGCATCCATGGGCATGAGGTATGTTGGTACATTGTTTGGCAACACATTTCTTCTTTGGCCAGAGTACCCTTTCCCTCTTTCCAGTGCCTCTGAGAAATGAAATTCACCAGGAAAAGATTATTTGATTGCTATAGATTTATAAAAAAGGAAATTAGAAAGTCTTCAGAATATTTCAACAGGCTGTGAAAAATCTAGTAACTGAGTAACTACTTGAGAGTTAGATGGGATTTTTAACCTGAGATCAACAGATACTAACAAATTGATTATGGGGTTTCCAGGGGACCTAATAGCTGTTTAGATTGTGAATGCCTGTAAAAATGTAAAGTTTCTGGCTTCTATCATCACATATGGGGCTGAGAGTGTCCATAACCCAAAGCAAATAAGGGAGAGGAAAACAAACAGCTTCCCTGGGATCAGTATTCTCAGTCTCACTCACTAACTCTCTGGATGCTGCCCACTTCCCCTCCCCCACCTCCTAGCTCCTTGTGCTTGATTCACTGCATGTCCAGCTCTATGACACCGATGACATTTCACGTAAATAACTGGCTTGCCGATCCCAGACCCTCCCAGACAGGGTGTCTCATTGTTCCTTCCATCTGATGTGGTCCTAAAGAGACGAGACCTAGCTCTAACATTGGGAGTCTATCCATGGGTGTGGGTTGGTGTTTCCCACTGTAAAATGCATACATTGCACCAGCACTCAGATTCTCATACCCATTTCACAGGTGGTAATTATTTTCATTCAAATAACAGCTCATGCAAACTATGATTTCACATAAACCAAACCAAGATAAAAATGGAGAAAGAAAAAGGAAGATTACAAGGAAACCTCCTGGGAAACAATAATTCCTGCCATTTATATTTGTTAAAATATGCGCAGAAGCCCTACGCCAAGCACTTTCCACATCAGAGCACACCTACCTGATGAAGGAGCCTGACTGCGAATGGAGAGACTCAGGAAGCAGAAACCGCGTTGTGATGCCAGGATTTGAAACCAGGTGGCTCTGACACCAGAGCTGGGCGTACCACCTTTTTTTTTTTTTTTAAGGCATGAAATATTCAAGACAGTTATATACTTAAATTGGCAACCTGTTATTGACAACCAGTCTGGCCACAAGTTAGACGTACTACCTTTTAACCACTCAACAGTACTTCCCCCAAAAGTGCTGAGGGAAGATGACAGAAAAGCTCACAGTGCGAGCGAGTGAAGAAAAAAATGGGTGGGGGGACTGTGGCCCCCAGAATGGGGGTAGGGGCCAAAAAAGAGAAAAAGAAAAGCCTCCTCTGTGGCCTGGGGGAGTGAAATAGACCGGAAAGGCCTCTCAGCCAGGGGGTAGGGAGAGACTGCAGCCAGTAGCAACAATAGAAAAAGAGTTTGTGTCCTGAGTAATATATAGAATTGTTGAATCACACCCAAAACTAATATATGAATATAACACTGTATGCTAACTATACTGGAATTAAAATTAATTAATTAATAAAATAAAATAAATTAATTAAATAATATTTTGCGGCAAGCAAAATGCTAGAGCAAGACAATGGTGCAGGGAAGAAGGCCTGGGTATATAGCTTTCTAATCTTTTCTCTTAAAATGTCCATGAGCACATTTTTGACCTAAAAATTTCAATCCCTGTCTCCACATATGCCCACTACAAACAGCTTCTGGGTACTGAAAAACCAGATCTTGGCACCCAATACCGTTTCAGGGAAGTCCCATTCTGAATGCCGAGGTTCCACATCCTTTCAGAAGAATTAGCCATGCTTTTAATTGCTTCAGACAACTTCAGACAATGATAGAAAAACAGAGGCAGCTTATCAGAAAGAAAAGCTCCTCCTTGAAATCACAGGAATTTTTTTCCCCTCACTGCAAGTTCCTTATCTCAAGAGGAAAGAAAAAGCTGAATGAAGTGAGTTGAAAAGGGAAAGGAAAAGCAGCTCTCCTAGAACATGGGGGTTGTGACAGTGTTTCCAGCCAATGAAAAATGATATATATATACGCCGGGCTTGTGTGATGCTAAGCCCAAGTGGTTGCAAATTAATTGAAAAATATCCTGGCTAGCCTGAGTTACAGAGAGCGCGTGAGGTCTCTTCGGAACAAAGGCGGGGAGAGCGCTTTTGTTTGGTTGCTGGTACAGGTGACCTTGCGAAAAGCACACTATAAATTGCTGTAATTGTGGGATGATAAACCAGGTGGATAGATTTCTGTCACTCTCCCTCAGTAAAAAATGGGCTCACCTTCCTGAAGTCTGCAGAGGCATATACATCAAAATGCACATTGTTGCTCCCAGTAAAGACAGATTCTCTGCACATTTACAAACATCCAGGAGAGGGATCCACCTTTCACCCATCTGCAAGAGCTCACCTTTCTTTTAGCATCATTTTCTGATCTTTTTTCTTGAAGTTTTATTCTCCTCTTTTCTTTCTAGACGTGGATGTGGCTTTGGACAGTCATGTCCCGGTATGATTAGTACACCGCGGAGGTGGGGAAATAACCCCAACGAGATGTTTATTTCACCTTCTTTGTTTGTTTGTTTTTTTTTCAGACCGGATAGGCACAGAAACAGGGAGAGGGAAGGTATGTGCCGATAGATCACTTTCTGGAAACAAGCCAGGAGACTTAAAAAAGTTGTGCCCATGAAATCTGCTGTCCCAACATAAAGCGGTGTGTGGGGGTGGAGGCAGCCCTAGACCCCGCCATCAACAGAAAGCATATGTCAATGGAAANTGGAGAGACTCAGGAAGCAGAAACCGCGTTGTGATGCCAGGATTTGAAACCAGGTGGCTCTGACCCCAGAGCTGGGCGTACCCCCTTTTTTTTTTTTTTTAAGGCATGAAATATTCAAGACAGTTATATACTTAAATTGGCAACCTGTTATTGACAACCAGTCTGGCCACAAGTTAGACGTACTACCTTTTAACCACTCAACAGTACTTCCCCCAAAAGTGCTGAGGGAAGATGACAGAAAAGCTCACAGTGCGAGCGAGTGAAGAAAAAAATGGGTGGGGGGACTGTGGCCCCCAGAATGGGGGTAGGGGCCAAAAAAGAGAAAAAGAAAAGCCTCCTCTGTGGCCTGGGGGAGTGAAATAGACCGGAAAGGCCTCTCAGCCAGGGGGTGTTTGAATGACGGATTTCTCCTCAAATCTGAAGGGCAGTGGGAGGATGGATGTAAGACTGTCAGGAAAGGTGCACTGTGAGAAGGAAAATAAGCGGATGGGCTTAGAGTTTTGGAGAACANCAATGGTGCAGGGAAGAAGGCCTGGGTATATAGCTTTCTAATCTTTTCTCTTAAAATGTCCATGAGCACATTTTTGACCTAAAAATTTCAATCCCTGTCTCCACATATGCCCACTACAAACAGCTTCTGGGTACTGAAAAACCAGATCTTGGCACCCAATACCGTTTCAGGGAAGTCCCATTCTGAATGCCGAGGTTCCACATCCTTTCAGAAGAATTAGCCATGCTTTTAATTGCTTCAGACAACTTCAGACAATGATAGAAAAACAGAGGCAGCTTATCAGAAAGAAAAGCTCCTCCTTGAAATCACAGGAATTTTTTTCCCCTCACTGCAAGTTCCTTATCTCAAGAGGAAAGAAAAAGCTGAATGAAGTGAGTTGAAAAGGGAAAGGAAAAGCAGCTCTCCTAGAACATGGGGGTTGTGACAGTGTTTCCAGCCAATGAAAAATGATATATATATACGCCGGGCTTGTGTGATGCTAAGCCCAAGTGGTTGCAAATTAATTGAAAAATATCCTGGCTAGCCTGAGTTACAGAGAGCGCGTGAGGTCTCTTCGGAACAAAGGCGGGGAGAGCGCTTTTGTTTGGTTGCTGGTACAGGTGACCTTGCGAAAAGCACACTATAAATTGCTGTAATTGTGGGATGATAAACCAGGTGGATAGATTTCTGTCACTCTCCCTCAGTAAAAAATGGGCTCACCTTCCTGAAGTCTGCAGAGGCATATACATCAAAATGCACATTGTTGCTCCCAGTAAAGACAGATTCTCTGCACATTTACAAACATCCAGGAGAGGGATCCACCTTTCACCCATCTGCAAGAGCTCACCTTTCTTTTAGCATCATTTTCTGATCTTTTTTCTTGAAGTTTTATTCTCCTCTTTTCTTTCTAGACGTGGATGTGGCTTTGGACAGTCATGTCCCGGTATGATTAGTACACCGCGGAGGTGGGGAAATAACCCCAACGAGATGTTTATTTCACCTTCTTTGTTTGTTTGTTTTTTTTTCAGACCGGATAGGCACAGAAACAGGGAGAGGGAAGGTATGTGCCGATAGATCACTTTCTGGAAACAAGCCAGGAGACTTAAAAAAGTTGTGCCCATGAAATCTGCTGTCCCAACATAAAGCGGTGTGTGGGGGTGGAGGCAGCCCTAGACCCCGCCATCAACAGAAAGCATATGTCAATGGAAACGATAGTACATATTCTGCACTGTCCTCAGAGAACACTTTTGTTTTCTCTTTTTCCTCTCAGTAAATAGCATGCTGCAAGCAAAGCAATCTTTTTGCTCCTTCCTTGAGCTAGTGAGAAGGAAACTCAACAACACAGGAGCTTGTCTGTTTGAAAACCAAGGGTTCTGATTCGTGGGAACACGCTGACATAGGATTCCCAGGAAATGAGCCTGTGGCCCTAATGTAGGAATCACGAGGGTGGAATTTGGAGTTGGGCAAACTAAACTGGGTGTGCGTCCCAGCTCAACTGGGTGACCTGAAACCTGTTACTTGACTTTAGACCTCAGTTTCCCTGGGTGCCAAATGGAAACACCATTTGGCTGATAAGGTTAAAATGAGGATTAGAGATGATACAGGAAAAGCCCTTAGCCCAGTGCCTGGTGCATGGTAAGCTCCTAAAAAGGGGAGTTTCATTTGCAAAGGAACGCTTCTGTATACAGGTGTGTTTCTAGCAGGACTTACAGCGGCACCCGAAAAAGCAGCATGGGAGAATGGAAAGAGCATTGACTCAAATAAACAAATAAGCAAACAGAGAACTAGAGAGACTCTGCGATAAAACAGCTCCACAGAGGCTCCCCACTAGCTATGCCGCCTCTAGAAAGCGGCCTGGTCTTCCTGGGACTCCTTTTTCTGTAGAAAGGAAATGATATCTTCTTCCTGGGAACATTGTAAAGAGTCAATGGTGTTTATAAAAATAAACAAATAAATAAGCATAATGCTCCTTTTTTTTGACCTGAAGCACAGCAACAACAAAAACAAGTAGTGCTATATCCCTGTCTCTCAACATTAACACTATAAATTACATCTACAATGTTTTTTAAAATCTTAAGCTACAATTTACTCTGTGCATTGTATTAGTCAAGGTCGTCCAGA
Source organism: Ailuropoda melanoleuca (assembly GCF_002007445.2). NCBI lineage: Eukaryota > Metazoa > Chordata > Mammalia > Carnivora > Ursidae > Ailuropoda > Ailuropoda melanoleuca. The sequence goes on along the minus strand of NC_048233.1, from coordinate 61,618,861 downwards.
GAGAATCAGTGGGATGCTTATGTAGAGAAAAAGAAATTTATTTTAAAGAATTGGCTGATACAATTATGGAGGCCCACAAGTCTAAAAGCTGCAGAGCAGGCCAGCAGGCTGGAGACCCAGGAAGAGCCCATGTTGCAGTTCAGGTGTGAAAGCTCTCTGCTGCACAATTCCCTCTTGCTCAGGGGAGGTCAGTCTTTTGTTTATTCAGGCCTTCAACTGATTGGATGAGGCCCAGCTTCATTTAATGGGCAATCTGCTTTACTCAAAGTCTGCTGGCTTAAATGTAAATCTCATTCCCAAGAAGCCCTCACAGAAACATCCAGAATGCTCTTTGACCAAATATCTGGGCACCATGACCTAGCCAAGTAAACATATAAAATTAACCATCACATGCCTCTTAAGTCATTTCAACGGGATGCACCTTTGAAAACAAAGATAGGCAACTGGCTTATTAAGCCATATTTGAGAAATTAAAAATGGAGATTCTTAGTGAGGAAATTCCCTTCTTCAAACAGCACTTGATCCTTGGGGGCGGTCCTGGGAAGGAGATGCATGGTAGTGACAGGAATTCAAGCTCTCAGGTTTTGTTCCTCCTCATGCTTCTTTTGGATCAAAGATGAATGTCTCTCCAACTGAAGCCAAGTGTCCATCACTGGCTTCTCTAAGGTAGTTCATGTTTGTTACTGCCCTTCCAACATGATTTCTAAAACAAATAGTAAGTAGGATCTAATGCTATCTGATTCTAGCTTGAAGGTAAAGGGGAAGTCTAACCTTCATGTGGCATGACGTATTCTTCTAAATATGAGAAGTGAGACATGTGACATTTGCTGGTATATTTCCTATGCTGTCCACTGCATTTCACATGCACTGATTGCCTTGAGACTGGCTATAAAATAGCTATGTAAGTTGTTTCTAAAGGCTGTATACTGGAACACCTTTCTAAATGCTCTGCTTAATTTTTTCCCCACATTGTAATTCATTGTTGGCCTTTTCTACAGTGAATTGTTGGAATTAACCAATAAATCAGCAGGAAAAGACATGCCAATTTCCTTCCCAGTTGATAAATTACAGCGTGGGCATGGCATAGTATGTTTTATTTTGTGTGTGTCTGTGTGTGTGCATGTGTGTGTATGTGTGCTTTGGTGTGTGTGTTATTTTCCCCATCTAAATTTACCTTTCAAGAAATACCGAAATCTTAGAACTTCTAAATTGCTTGGCAATTTTAATGGGCAACATATATATTGTATTATATTTCTATCATGCGTTATAAAAAACTATTCTATCAATCAATGGGGGGGGCAGTTATTGACAATTGGAAAATAATATTATCCCAGATTTTCTCAGATGCATTTACCGTAAAATGATTTGCTTTTTGTTCTTATACTCAATTTGTGCTTGTTCATCAGGATTTCTCTACCTCTCAGTCCTCAGTTTTCTTAGTAATTAACATGTTCATTATGTATTTAAAGAGCAATGTTTCCATGAATCCTTATATCAGCAACTCCTGTAAATAAGACATAATATTCTTTCTTTCTTTAACAAAATATGGTGGTAAAGATAATCAAAGTTTCTATAAGGTGGGGAAAATTTAAATATAAAATATAGGAAATGAACCCTCTGCCCATGAGCTTACCACTGAGGCACTTGGACATACATAAATGAGTATGCTGGTCAGTAGTAATGATAAAAGTGGCTTACTGTCCTCTTGGGAAGCTGCTAGACTATCCATATGCAGGACATGCTTCCTTCAGAGTCATCTCTTAGCATGATGCAGCAATATGGCAGGGAAGCTGGGGAAGACCATCCAGGGCAATCTGCCCTCAGGGATGACCTCTTACATGGTCTGGCCCATCTCTATAAGGTGGAACTTTTCTTTGCTTAGCTCTGTATATATGGCAAGTTCTTCACCAATCAAATAAGGACACAGATATCTCCAAAGGTTTATATGAAGATTGACTGCAGAGTGATTTACACAGTGCCTAGCACAGGGTAGGCCTTCAATTAAATGTGTATGCTTTGTTTTGGAGAAAAAGAAGTGACAAAAGCCTGAGAGAGAACCTTGGCAAAGACTTAAACTAAAGGAGGAGAAAAACAACAAGTAGTCAGCAGAAAGCAAGACAATCAGGAAAGGGCAGTTAGTGTCCAGAACAGAAAAAACCATGGAAGCCAAAGGAAGTTAACATTCGTGAAAGTTTTATGACACAGTCTCTGAGAGCAAATAAGGTTTTGGACAAGATAATCTAAGACGTTCTTTTCTAAAAATGTTTTTAAAATATTGTGCCCTGTGTTCCATCTTTATTTGGAACCAGCATGTTAATACCAGGGCCGGGTCTGTTAAATAATTCAGTCTTCTGGCAAGGAGCTAAATTTTCAAAAGGGACCTGAATTAAGAGAAAATCACATTTTCTCGGTGTGGGGGGAATCTAGGACTTCAACTGAATGAAAGCTTCAGGTGAGGCACTAATGCAGCAGAGCTGCCCAAACAACCAACTAACAAAATAAACCCCACAAAAATGCAGCATGAATTAACAGAGAAAACACATCATTAACCAGGGAGGTTAAAGGATGTGCTAATAGATCAAATCTGGTCCGTTCTGACCCACTACGGGTTAAGCTCTTCAGAAGGACTGGACCAGCTAGACTGTGTTGAGATAAAAGCAACCCAAATAATGAGAACGTCAGAAAAGCATATTGAAGAGAAGTTTGAGAAACAGATGCTGTGTCTTTAACCTAGGTCTCAACAAAAATCCTAACAGGAAATGGAATCCAGCTCAAATGGTTCAAGGGCTTTAACAAAGTGGCTGCTTACAGAGGTGTGGGCAGAGTTAAGGGATTCATGGAGGAGGGGCTGTTGCATAGGAACTGTAATCACAGAAGGACATCCCTACAAGCATAAACCTAGATCAGGAAAGAAATCACTAGCCTCTTTTTTCTTCTGACCTCCAAGTTGTTCTGGGTCTTTCCCGTTGATGTAACCCAAATGGGAATCAACTGGTAAGAGGGCCTTGCATTGCATTCTGTAGGCTTCAGCTTCCCAGGACCCGTAACAGGGCTTAAGAGGCAGCCACCAGATCTTGAACAGTGTAGGAGAAGGGGAAACTAACAGAGAAAACTCAGCACACCCTGGGAGATAATAGGTCTTAAATATTCACAGGGCTGGCCTATGGAACAAGAATTATACAATGTCAGTGATCGTATTGGATCACCGTACTAAAGAACATTCCAATGATTCAGCCTGTGGGACAACGAAAGTCCTTCCTGTTCCTGCCGAGTTCGATCAATAGTTAGACAATTATCTGTTGCAGGCGAGGGGATAGTGTAGATGGAATTTCTGTTTATGGTTTTTCAGTTCCAAAGACACTAATATTCATGAGCCTTCACTATTTTTATCTTCCTCCCAAAATCATACTGGTGTTTTATTAAATATACAAACTATCTGTTACCCTTTTTCCCCCCACTTGACTACCTTTGGAGGCATTTTTGATGGCTGAATACGTGGGAACTGATATCTCATGTTGAACCTTTGCTAAATAGTAGATTACAATAAATTCTGTTACCCAAGGTGAATTATTCTCCTTCTGGATTATCCATGATGTTTGGCTGCCTTCTTCCATTGCTTAGCACATTTAATAGGCCATTTTAAAGATTTATTTATTTTTTTTAGAGAGGGGGAGGGCAGAGGGAAAAGGAGAGAGAGAATCTCAAGCAGACTCCACATCCAGCACAGAGCCTGACACAGGGCTCGATCCCATAGCCCATGAGATCATGACCTAAGCCAAAACTAAGTGAGACGCTTAATTGACTGGGTCAATAGGCCATTTTAAAAAACCATTGTCATCCTCCCAGGAATGCTCCACTAATTGTGTCTACTGTTTCACATTTGTCAGATAAGCAAATGTGGCTTCTCATTTCTCTCATCAAAAATGCTTTCACACAATGCAATATTTAGAACACAGCCAAAATGTCCATGTGGTTTTGTAACAGAGGTACAGGAATTATGACAGAGACAGGCATTGGCTCCCGTTCTGAATCTGCCACTGATTAACTTTCTTATTCAAGTCACTTTAGTTCTCCAGGACTCAAATTTGTCACCTATTGAATGAGGAGATTAAATTCACTGATCTAGGAGGACAAAGGCTTGAGTCTAGAATTCCAATTCTATTTGAGAATCCTGGATTTTATGGGGAGTTGTCTTTTCGACTCCCCAATTTCATCACATTTGACCCCTCTCGATTCAGGGTTTGCTAAAATAAGACAATAAAATGTCCCTCAGTTTATTGTTCTTATATTATTCATGCTAAGCTAACCCTCAGGTCACAGGGTGGATAAAAGAAATTTCCCTTTTACCTCCATAAACTCAATCTATTATTGCAAATTATCATTGAGAATTTATTTTTAATTTGCCAGCATTTGCCTTCTGAGCACAAAAAAGTTTATCAAGGCAACATATTGCTCACAGAATGGTATCAAAAATATTGTGACTCTCTTCTCCCTACCCTACCCTCAACTCTAAGAAGGGCTTGACTGACCTATAGTATAAACCTTAGTTTTTGAATCTGTACATGACTACCTCCTCTCCCCGCCCCCAAAACTTCACCAAAAATATATTTAGATTTCCGCTAAGCACATAGCAACTTCTTTTGTTGTTCTGAAGGTCACTCATTTCACCATGCCTGTCTTTGACACCCGATGATAAAACGAGGACAAAGCAATAAAGAGGGGCACAGATAAGCAGTGGAGGGGGAATATTTCAATAGAGATTAGGAAGCATCAAACTATGGTCACTCTATTTTGAGATCAGAGTTAATTTAAGAAGTTTGAACTAAGGAGCACATCTCCTCTTCTGACTTCCCCCAAATCCTGGGGGCTGTAGCCCAGGGTGGCCGTCTGCCTTGCATGCTTATTTATTCCTCTTTTCAATCCAGCTCTATTAAACAGTACTGTGCACATTTAGAGTTCTTGATGGCTATCAGTGAATTAATCTAATAAATCACACCTGTGAGGCTTAATTAATGTTTACAAAATTCCTCAGGATCTTGGGATGAAAGGAGATAAATGTTCAAATTGGAAGTGTAACTATTATTATTGTGAGGTTTTTTTCATTGAACCCAGTCCTCAGTTATAAGGTATTCATGGTCGTGAGACTCTGAGGTTCATTAACTCCAGCTGACTCTTAGGAGGACTTTTCGAGACTTTGTAAATGATCCTGGGAACACTTCATTTCAATTTCTGTACAGTACATTATCTTTACTCATTAAAAAATTATCACAGTGATGGATTCTGCTTAATTTAAATTGACTTCTTTGTGGAGGGAAAAAGGCAATTAAAGTTAAGAATATTTAAAAGGATTCCTAGGTGGGGCAAACTATTTCAGTGGGAAAATAAAATGGCACCTTGACACTCTCATAATGTGATTCTTGTTTTCTCTGGTTAGAGAAAACACATTCTCTCTAAAGGTTCTCTCCGAAGCCAAATGGTGAACTTGAGTTGTATGGAAAAGGTGTTTTACCAACCATTTGAAAATAATCAAAATGAATACTCACCTTTTAATGGAAGAAATCAACAGATAATGTTTGAAATTGATAAATTAAGCAAAAATAGGGGTTCCTATTTAGAGAGATGAAAATATCTCTAAGAAATAGGGTGACCAATGAATGATCTCAGTTTGTTCAGGACTGTCCTTGTTTTAGCATCAGAAGCACCCACTCTGTGAAACCCTTCAGTTCTGGGCAAACAAGGACAGTTGGTCACCTCAGAAACAGAGATCCAGTTTAAAAATGGTTCCTCAAAGCAGTAAATCAAGAGACAGGAACAAGGACTAGACTTTTATTTATAAGCTCTTTGGTACTCTCTGAGTGTTAAGTCATCTACGTGTATGGCTTTGGTTAAAAATTTAAAACTTAAATATAATGCTCTTTTAGTTGAAAAAAGAAGGTAACCATATAGCTTACACAGATAAAGGAGAAACCACCACACTCCAGACGGTCTTTTCTTTCTGCCTTCTATCCGTTCTGCCTTCTCTTTTCTTCCTTCTTTTCTTTCCTTTCTTCCTTCTTTGTTCTTCTTAAGCTTCATGTTACTTCTTTTCTAGCCATTGATTGTTTTCAACGTCAGTTTACGAGGTTTTGAGTTCTTCCTGTCCACTCAATTCTTTGCCACTTAAGCCAGATTTCTAATGCTTTCAAATGTTTTTCAGAAGGTTGTTTATTTGATTTAAGCTATGTTTGCCAGATAAAATACAGAGTGCCCATTAAATGTGAATTTCAGATAAGGAGTAATTATTTAGTGTAACTGTCGGCTCCAAACATTGTCTGACATATTGCATGGGATAGAGTGATACTAAAAGAAGTCTTTATTTACCTGAAATAAATTTATGTGCTAGATCTGGCGACCTTAATTCAGGCAATTTTCTCCCCTCAAATTGCATGCAGTGTGGGGGGAAAAAGAGGGCTGAGCCTGGGCTTGAGAAGGGCTGGGCGTGTGTGCTGCTTGGGTTTATTTCACTGACCCAGGCTCCACTTTTCGCAATTGCAAACCGATGGTGTGGCTCCATATCGTCACTCATGTCTAACTCTGAAATTCACTAATTAAATTCGTTTTGTTTGAGAATGTCCTTGCCATAACTAAAGACGTGTCATGAACCACAGTGTAGAGCTGTTGATCTGATCTTATCCGGTGGTTGAGAAATTGGGCCCCTTTCCACCCTGGTGTCCCGCCTGTGGCCAAACCTCTGAGGTAACGGAGAGATTCCTGAGAGGCTTAGAGTGCAGCTTACATTTTATGGCTGTTCTGGAATTTGGCAGCAAGAGCATCTGAACTAGACTTAGGAAGTCAAGAGTGTTTCCCATAGTGTCTGCATGAGGAAGAAAGACAAATCAAGCATTGCATGGCAGCTTCAGCAGTGAGATGTGCTGGATCTGTCATGTTTACTACTAGAAACATGCACCCAGCTCCCATGGCCCAACACAGGGCGTTCACCTAGAGTTACTGGCTTTGGAAATTTCCTATTTTAATAGATTGAGCAACTCCCACGCATGCACGGGACACCACCACTTCAGATTTGTAGGTGGGGGTCAGTGCAAGGCAGGGGAAAGTTGACAAGCTTTGAAGTCAGCCAGGCTGGGGTGAAAATCCTAGTTCCACCCCCTACCCTGGGATGACCTTCAGCAAGTCACTTCCTCATGAGGTATAAGGCATGGAATGGCTCGAGTACAAGGAGTGCTTACCATGTTCTGGGCTACATGCTCATTTGCTCACTTCAATAAACCCTCATAGTACCTCTAAAATGTAGGTGGTATTATCAATTATAATTACATTACAATTTTATAAGGTGATTTTATATTTTCAGTTATAAATGAGGAAACTAACGTTAAGAGAGGTATAAAATCTGGCCAAGGTCACATGGAATATCAGGGTGAAGCCAGGGCTTGAAATCAAGTCTATGTGTCCGAAACTCATGTTCTTTCCATTACATTGTCTCACATCTTTCCCACTAGGCTCTTCTGTGTCTAAACATCTATCTTTCCCAGTGTTGTAGTGAGAACTGAAGGATATCATAAAATAAAGCAGAAAGCACAGTGCTTGGCACAGACTGGTACTCACTAAGTTGTCATTTTCATACTCTCTTTATTTGACAATGATTTGTAATTATAGTTGATGATTCCTGAAAGAAATAGTACATAAGATTCAAAATATTTGCTTTTTTTTTTTAACCAAATCAAATGATCTGACTACTTAAAAACACTCAAACCTAGGGAACAAACATCTCACAGGCTTGAGATGTCTGTGGAACACCTTAAAATGTCATTGCTTTAGACGAGGGGTGGACAAACCTTGGCTTATGATCCAAACCCGGCCAGCCACTTGTTTTGGTAAACACACTTTTATTGGAATAAGTCCAGCCTCATTCATTTGTCTATTGCCTGTGATTGCTTTCATGCTACAGCAGAGCAGATCTGACAAAGATCATGGGACTCATGAAGGCTAAAATATTTACTATCTGGTGCTTTACAGGAAAAGTTGCTGATCCCTGTTGTAGATCACAGCAGTTCGGCAACTGCAACAATTGGAGAGCTTGGAAAGAGATTGGGCTTCAGCATCGGCCAGGGAGGGAGCATCACAGAGTAGCTCAGAGATCTGAGAGCCTGGAAGGTAAGTGTTGCCATGAATGAAACTTACACATATAACCGGACTAATATCCAAAAGTACATAAATGCGGTTGTGGTAGATAAAATAAAATATTATTTAAAAGCTTCATAAAATTCATAAGGGCCTCAGGTCATTCAACCAACAAATAATAAATATAATGGCTGCCAGGAAAGAGTCCCCAGAATTATTTTTTGAAAGGGAGGCCCGATGATAGAATAGAATGCATTTTAGCCATCCTAAAAAGTAAATATAACAACTTCTTCAAACAACATTGAGCAAGCCCCCTTATTAAATGACTGAAGGTGCCAGTTATGGGTGATTCTTACTCATTTGATTAAGAAAAAAATAGACACAATATCCACAAGGTGCCTCTCTTCACCATTAAATACATTGTTAGAGATATCACCTAAGTTAATGAAATAGAGGTGCTGTGTTGTTATTGTTGTTGCTGTTTAATAATGATGAATTTGGGATGCCTGGGTGGTGCAGTCAGTTGAGTGTCTGACTCTTGGTTTCCACTCATGTCCTTATTTTGGGGTCATGGGATCAAGCCCTGCATGGGGCTCCGTGCACAGCACAGAGTCTGCTTGTCCCTCTATCCACCCCCCACTTCTCCCTGCACACTCTCTTTCTCGCTCTCTCGCTCTCTCTCTAAAAACAAATAAATAATAAAATCTTTAAAAAAAAAAGATGAATTAAGCAATTTAAATAATTCAGATTGACCACTGCCCCTTGAGCAGAAATGAATAGGTTGTACCTCTTAAAAATATAGTGTTTTATTGTTGCTTTTGCTGTTCATTGTATTTACCCTTGTGTGAGTTAAGATTTTTTTCTTTATTGCAAGTGACAGAAAAACCAAGTCAAAATGGACATAAGTGAAAAGAGGACTTAATTAGCTCATGGAACTAAAGGCCCACAAGTACAGTTGCCTTCAGGTGTGGCTTGATTCAGGGCCCAAGCAATGACAGAAGCATCTAGCTCATTGGCTTTGCTTCCTGTGGATTGGTTCCATTTCAGGCTTTGTGAATTTCAATCCTGCCTCTCTGAGCTTTAAGACGGTGGAGAGCCAAGCTTCACATCCATACTCTACTAATTACAGTGGTAGAGAATGAAATCTTTCTTTCCCCCAAAAGAAACCAGCCAACTTCTCCTCACACTGCCTCTAATCCCCGGATGATCCAAGGGAAGAGATAGGATGACTGGTTTAAGGCAATCCAGATGTATTTTTAGAGCAGGCCTGGTGTCAACACCAACCAAGCCATGCTGGCTGGAAGTAGAGGAAAGAGAACTACCCAAAGGAATCAGAATACTATTGCTGAAAGCAAGGGGTGACAGGAACAACTTCTATGATAATGAGGTAGGAAATACAACAACTCTACAACTCTGAAGCAGATTTTGTCCTCCTCGAATTATTTTAAACTTTGAATTACAAAGAGGAAGAAAAACTTTGTAGTCAAAAGTATGCATTCTGAAATTAGGCCCCTGGGGTTCAAATCCCAGTTCATTTATTAGCAATGTCACCTTGAGCAAGGTATTTAACTTCTCTGTGCTTAGTTTCCCCTTCAGTAAAATGAAGTTAAAAATACCACTTTACAGGGTTGCTGTGAGGACTAAACAAGTTCATATTTATAAAGCATTTTGAACAGTGACATAAAATAAGCATTGCATATTATTCTACTATTATCAGATTTAGGTTGTCTATTGAAAAATAAGTCAAATATGGACAGTGTTGCAGAAATGTTTTGGTGTTTCTAGTCTGGCTATCTGCAACTAGTTCTTTTTCTATTGCAGTAAGTGGCAAAAAAGGACTGCTGCCTCCCAGCATTCATTCCCTTTTGTATGAACCAGGATGAACTAAGTTAAGCTATGGTAAAAAACAATCCCTAAATCCTCTGTCTTTAAACAGCAAATGATTATGCTTTACATCTACCACAGGTCATGTGGGGACTCCACTCTACCTTGTTGCGTTGTTGTTATTGTAACTTTGAGGTCTGGGATGGCAGAGCAGTCACAATCTGGACCACTCTTGATCTCCATGGCAGAGGGAAAGATAGTGTAACAGAGCTCTAGATTCTTAAAGCTTCTTCCCTCAAGTTAATTCATTGGATTAACATCCCACTGGGAAAAGTAAGTTGTGTGGCCATAAGTAGTTGAGACAGCGCAGTCCTATCATGCGCCAGAAGTAGGCAGAATCTCGGCAGGCAGGCCTGATGACCACCATATTGTCTGCTGATATCTGTACTTAGAAGTGCCATATCCTCAAGTGACTTACTAACTTCTTGACGTGTTTAGTTCTTGTGGATCTTTTCATTGTATCTAGTCCTCTGAACAGTGGGACTTTAATCAATATTGTCTGACAGTGAGTTACCATATTCTGAATCAATGACCCATTTGGATTATTTTCTTATTTAAAAAAGGGAATGAGAAAATAGGAATTCAGATAAAATAGAACCATGTTAAGAGGAGAGTTAAGATGGCGGAGGAGTAGGGGACCCCTTTTTCAGCCGGTCCCCTGAGTTGAGCTGGATAGGTACCAGACCAGCAGGAATATCCACGGAATCAGCCTGAGACGCAGGAAGATACATCTGGATCTCTACAAATGAACATCTCCAGCGCTGAGTATTGAGGTACGAAGCGGGGAGCCATGAAACCGTGCACAGATATCAGAAGATAAATGGAAGGGAGAGGGAGCCGCCGTGTTCGGGCGCCGGGAAGCAGTAGCCACCTGCACGGGGTAGCGGGTGGACCACGGACCGGCACCCGCGAGAAAGCAGACTGAGACCGTGAGCTGGGGAATGCGCGACCGGACTGAAACCGAGCTCCGGTGTACTCACTGGAACCAGACTGAGACCGGGAGCTCCAGAGTGCGCAGGGGAGGCTGGTGGCTGGCGGTGTTAGAAACACAAAGGACAGAGACACCCTGGCCCTGGAAGTGAGGGCTGGGACGCCAGGTGTGGGACGCACATCCCAGGACACTGCAGGGTTGAGGAGCACCAACAGAAACAGAGTTAAAGTGGCCAGAACATCAGTGGAGAACGGTCCGCAATCCCTCTCNGATCCGCGATCCCTCTGTTCTGAGACAGAGGCTGAATTTCAGCCGCTGCTGCTCTCTCAGAAGAGGCATAGCAAACCGCCAGGGAAAGCCGCCAGAGAACAAAAGCCTGGAAATACTGGCTCACAGTGTGCCCATCCCCATCTCCCCTCGAAGGGGACATGGAAACTCTACCCAAACAGGGTTGCCTCAGTATTGGCGTGGCAGGCCCCTCCCCCAGAAGGCAGGTTGAAAAATCAAAAAACCCACATTCCTAAGATCCCTATAAAACAAGGGCGCATGGCCTGGGTCTCGGTCAATAATTTGGGCTCTGGACAGCCCCGCAACCTCTCCTCATCAGAATGATGAAAGAAGAAGAAATCCCCCNATAATGAGTCTGTGGCCTCTGCCACAGAATTGGCCTCGGCCACAGAATTAATACATACGGATGTATCCCAATTATCAGAAATGGAATTCAGAGCAACAATGGTCAAGATGATGAGTAAACTTGAAAAAAGCATCAGAGAAAGCGTTGCTGAGAATATAGAATCCCTAAGGGCAGAAATGAGAGCGAATCTGACAGAAATTAAAAACTCAGTGGGCCAAATACAATGCAGTCTAGAGGCTCTGACGGCCAGGGTGAATGAGGCAGAAGAACACATCAGCGAATTGGAGGATGGGTTAGAAGACAAAGCTAAAATAGAATCTGGATTTTAAAAAATCCATGCTCAAGAATGTAGGTTAGGGGAGATTACTGACTCAATGAAATGTTCCAATGTCAGAATCATCGGCATCCCCGAGGGCGTTNCTCTATGAAACGATCCAATGTCAGAATCATCGGCATCCCTGAAGGGGTGGAGAAAAACAGAGGTCTAGAAGAGATATTTGAACAAATTGTAGCTGAAAACTTCCCTAATCTAGCAAGGGAAACAAGCATTCGTGTCCAAGAGGCAGAGAGGACCCCATCCAAGCTCAACCAGGACAAACCTACGCCACGGCATGTCATAGTGCAATTCGCAAATATTAGATCCAAGGATACAGTATTGAAAGTGGCCAGGGCAAAGAAATTTCTCACGTACCAAGGCGAAGTTATCAGAATTACGTCAGACCTGTCTACACAGACCTGGAAGGAGAGAAAGGGTNGGACAAACCTACGCCACGGCATGTCATAGTGCAATTCGCAAATATTAGATCCAAGGATACAGTATTGAAAGCGGCCAGGGCAAAGAAATTTCTCACGTACCAAGGCAAAGGTATCAGGATTACGTCAGACCTGTCTACAGAGACCTGGAATGAGAGAAAGGCTTGGGGGGGCATTTTTAAAGCTCTTTCAGAGAAAAACATGCAGCCAAGGATCCTTTATCCAGCAAAGCTGTCATTCAGAATTGATGGAGAAATAAAGACGTTCCAGAATCGCCAGTCATTGACCAATTTTGTAACCACGAAACCAGCCCTACAGGAGATATTAAGGGGGGTTCCATAAAAGTAAAAAGGCCCCAAGAGTGATACAGAGCAGAAAGTCACAACCGATACAAAGACTTTAAAGAGAAATGGCATCATTAAAATCATATCTGTCAATAATCTCTATCAATCTAAATGGCTTAAACTCTCCCATAAAACGCCACAGGGTTGCAGATTGGATAAAAAGACATGACCCATCCATTTGCTGTCTACAAGAGACTCATTTTGAACCTAAAGATACATTCAGACTGAAAGTAAAGGGATAGAATACCATCTTTCACGCCAATGGACCTCAAAAGAAAGCTGGGGTAACAATTCTCATACNACATTCAGACTGAAAGTAAAGGGATGGAATACCATCTTTCATGCCAATGGACCTCAAAAGAAAGCTGGGGTAGCAATTCTCATATCAGACAGATTGGATTTTAAACTAAAGACTATAGTTAGAAACACAGAAGGGCACTATATTATTCTTAAAGGATGTATCCAACAAGTGGATATGACAATTATATATTCCCCCAAACAGGGGAGCAGCAAGATACAAGCCAACTGTTAACTCTTAACCAAAATAAAGAGACATATAGATAAGAACACAGTAATAGTAGGGGACCTCAACACCCCACTATCAGAAATAGACAGAACACCCATGCAAAAAATCGACAAAGAAACAAGGGCTTTGAATGCCATACTCGACGAGTTGCACCTCATAGATATATATAGAACGCTACGCCCCAGAACCAAAGAATACTCATTCTATTCTAATGCCCATGGAACATTCTCAAGAATAGATCATGCTCTGGGACACAAAACAGGTCTCAGCCAATACCAAAAGATTGAAATTATCCCCTGCATATTCTCAGACCACAACGCTCTGAAATTGGAACTCAACCACAAGGAAAAACCTGGAAGAAACTCAAACACTTGGAGGCTAAGAACCATCCTGCTCAAGAATGACTCGATAAACCAGGAAATCAAAAAACAAATTAAACAATTTATGGAGACCAACGAGAATGAAAACAGAACACTCCAAAACCTATGGGATACTGCAAAGGCAGTCCTAAGGGGGAAATACATAGCCATCCAAGCCTCACTCAAAAGAATAGAAAAATCGAAAGTGCAGTTTTTATATTCTTACCTCAAGAAGCTGGAACAGCAACAGAGGGACAGGCCTAATCCACGTACGAGGAAGTCCCTGACCAAGATTAGAGCAGAAATCAATGAATTAGAAACCAAGAGTACAGTAGAGCAGATCAGCAGAACTAGAAGCTGGTTCTTTGAGAGAATTAATAAAATTGACAGACCAC
>NC_048233.1:61518566-61604817 GCF_002007445.2 Ailuropoda melanoleuca | reverse complement strand
AAATCGTGGAAGGAACCGAGATGCCCTTCAACAGATGACTGAATTAAGAAGTTGTGGTCCATATATACAATAGAATATTACTCAGCTAATTTAATAAAAAAATCATATAAAAAACTTAAAAAGAAAAAAAAGAATATTACTCAGCTATCAGAAAGAACGAGTTCTAAACNAACATTTGCTGCAACATGGACGGCACTGGAGGAGATAATGCTAAGTGAAATAAGTCAAGCAGAGAAAGACAATTATCATATGATTTCTCTCATCTATGGAACATAAGAACTAGGAAGATCGGTAGGGGAAGAAAGGGATAAAGAAGGGAGGGTAATCAGAAGGGGGAATGAAGCATGAGAGACTATGTACTCTGAGAAACAAACTGAGGGCTTCAGAGGGGAGGGGGTGGGGGAATGGAATAGACTGGTGATAGGTAGTAAGTAGGGCACGTATTGCATGGTACACTGGGTGTTATACGCAACTAATGAACCATCGAACTTTGCATCAGCAACCAGGGATGTACTGTATGGTGACTAACATAATATAATAAAAAAACGTTAAAAAAAAATTCCAGACCAAAATAAAAAAAAAAAAAAAAACAGAACCATGTTAAAAATTTATTAACTGGATAATCTCAGTTTCCTCATCTGTAAAATGGGAATAATAATACCAACATATAGAGTCTTTATAAGAATTAAATCAGATAATGAATAAAAACTTCTTAGCTTAGTTTCTGATGCACAGTAAAATGTTCAGCATATGATAGCTAGTCTGTACCTTGAGAAATATACCATTTTTTTACTATTTTCCTGTCATGATTGGCCACAGAAACAAAGATCATGATCATTTCTATGGTCATCATCCACCGCCAGTGATGTGGCTTTTGTGAATGAGGATGGAGAGATTTCACCCTTTCAAGCATCAGGCTGGAAGGTGCAGGTAGTCTAGAGGGACAGGATTGTGGAGGTGAGAGAGCTGACCACAGGCCACAGGAAGTAGTCCAGCTTCATGCATATATGACTTGTACAATCATAAAGGGCCCTATGCTCAGTTTGTGAACAAGAAACTCCCATTTTTATTTTGCAGTGAGCCCTACAATTATGCAGCCAGACCTGTCCAATGCAAATGGTTCCACTGGCGTCTCCAGTTTCTTCTACCTTCCTATTCCCTGAAGGGGTGGTGACAACAGAAATGGTAGAGCCCCAGCCTCAAAGAGCACCTAAGAGCTGAGAAGAACTAGTACTCAGTTGCCCACATTGAGAACTGGGTGTTTGTCTTGGTCTTTATCTTGGGGTCTTGGCAGGTGGGAGGGATTGGCTGATTTTAGGCACTGTGCATTGCTAAGGAGGCTTCTCCATCTTGGCCCACCTAGGAAATGTGAGCCAGTCTTGGAGAAGAGGGCTGTGTGTCAGTCTGGCAGGAAGGGGCAAGAGTAGATTTCTATGTTACACAGTACAAAGTTATAAGACTTGAGGTCTAAAGCAATTCGTTTTTGGTATCAATTGCTCATCGAGGAGTGAAAACGGGAGATAATAATCTTTCTCCCACCTAGGAAAACTATTACAAGGCTTTTCAGAAGTGGCAAGAATCAGGACCAACTGTGGGCTCTCAATTCAGGGGCTTCAGTAAGTAGCTGGGTGAGGTTAGAGGCAAAATGTCTGGGCCAACCCTCAGGGCAGTTGAGATCAGTACCATTCCTTGCAGCTTCTAGGGCTGGTTGTCTCACATGGGACATCCAACAAACCACCAAAACACTCATGGGATTCTAGGACTTGTCATAGACTGGGGACCTCAGGGACAAAAGAAAGACATTCTTGAGATTTTTATCCCTATGAAATATGTGAAACATTCAGAAATGTCCAGAAAAGAATATAAAAGACACAACCATGTGCCCATAATCCCAATTTAACAGAGTCTGACGTTTGCTTTAGATCTTTTATCTTTTTTAAAAAAGAAATAAAATATTTCAAATCAGTAAAAGCCTTCTTGTAGCTGTCATCTCTCTCTTTCCCTTCCTTCTCTCCCTAGAGGAAGTGGTGCTGCGGATTCTAATTTACTACAAATGCAGATGCTCATAAAAATATGTAGTAATATTTTCTAGGTTTTTAAAATTTATATCAATGGCAACATGCAGTGTATATCTTTTGGTTAGTGGATATTTTTATATATGTTTGCGATGTAACCATCTGATAGATAAAGATCTGGAGCATTTATTTTAAGTGATGAATAGCATTTCACTGAATGAATGAATAGACTGTAATTTATTTATTCCCTGCCATATCAGAGATAATGGGCATCCTTGTCTTGTTCCTCACTTTAAAGAGAATAGTTCTAAAGTTTCAGATTAAGCATGATGTTTGCTGGAGGTTTTTGAAATGTGTTCTTTGTCAGGTTGAAGAAATTTCTAATGTTTCTCGTTCAACAAGAGTTTTTATTATTTTACCAAATTTTTTTTTGGCACTAATGAGACAGCCATATGAATCTTCTTTAATCTTCTCTGTTGATATAATGAATTCTTCGCTAGATATTTAAGGTAGATATAACTAGAAGCAATATTCATTCTCCCCTGTTTTCTTGCGAACAGAATCCAGGTTTTGTTCAGTGCAGAATGGTGGAAGCTACTTATGGTTACACTCATCACTATTCTCCATTTCTGCTGGACGTCGTGTCCCGGCCAGTCCGGTTGATGACCTATAAGGGCAAGTCCGCCAGGAGGACTCCAGGGAAAATAAAAGGAGAAAACATGGCAGACAGATCCCTTTCCTGAACCTAGGTCCAGTGCTAGAATACACAGAAGCCCTTATATGACTGTGAAAAAAAAAATGGCTAAAGAATCACAGATCATCAGTCCTGATATTGATGAGCCATTGAGCCAACACTAGCAACTCTCTTCATCCAGATTTCTTGTTGGATGAGTAAAGTAAATGCCTGTTTGTTCAAGCCACTCCAGACAAGTTTCTTGCTGCTTGAGCCTGAGCATGCTTCCAACTGACGAATTTTCACTGATCACCATCTTTGAATTCTGAAAATAGGCCCTCCTAGGTCATTATGGATTTACAATACAATAGTGTACTTTTCCCACTAATATATTATTTTTTTGCATCTGTGTTCATTGATGAGCCTGCTATATAATTTTTACATTAAATGCTACTTGCATTCAGTTTTGATAGACCTATAATAATAGATGGGCAGCTTTCCCTCTCATTCTTATCTTTGGAATAATTCTTCCAAGATGATGCTTACATGCCAGTATTAAAGGCACCTATCTGGGTCTGATCCTCTTTTTTTGGTGAATAAAATTCTCATTAATTTAGTTTCTTCAATGGTTGTATATACACTCTAACAATTGTTCCTTCTTGATTTAATTTTGCTTATTCATTTTTTTCCGATAAATTATCTGCTCTAAGATATCAATATCACTAGAATAGACTTGCTCATGATATTTTCTTAAGGTTTTACCATCTTCAGTATGTCAAAAATTATCTTCTTTTTTCATTCCTAATATTGTCTACATCCTGTTTCTTTTTCCCCATGACAAATCTTGTCAGTGTACATATTTCATGTGTCTTTACAAAGACCCAGCTTTCAGATTTCTGTGCTATTTTTCATTTTCTATGCTATTTTCTGCACTTACTGTTTCCTTCCATTTGATTCCAGGGTACATTGCTCTTTCCTTCTACTTTCTTGGGCTAATTGCTTTACTCATTTTCAACCTTTCTTGTTTTAAAACTTACATGTTTAAGGCTAGTCTTCCCCTGAAGTCATTCTCTAGCTGCATGCTGACAGTTTGGATATGCAATGATTCACCATCATTCAGTTCCACATATTTCATAAATACCATTGTGACTTCTGAATTAACTCATGAATTGTTTAAATGCATATTTCCAGTTCCCAAATATTTGGGTTTCTTCCTCCAGCCTCCAGGAAGGCTACCTATGGTTCCCTCCATTTATGCCACCACAGTCACCACCGCTATGGCAATGTGTTGCCTATTAGGTGAAAATGCTAGAAAGGACACAATTTATTTCTGATATTGAGCTCTACAAATCTCTCTGAGGTCTTGCACTGTCTCTACCTCATTCAGGAGGTAAAGTGGAGTTCCACTCTACCCTTGAGTCTTCTAGACCTCCTTCAATCTCCCTCTTTCTCTTCCCCACCTTCTATTCTTCTCCTATGGAAAGTCAGAGGGGCAAGAGTGCAGGATAGGGAGACTAGTGAGGTGTCTCTTTTGAGACTTAGAGAATTTCTCCCTCATATCTTTCTGCTTTGTCTGTTTGTTTGGTCTATGCCTGTGAATCTTTTCTGATCTCAGAATCTTAGTCTTCTAGAAACAAAATCCAGGATGAAAAGTATTTGGGAGGCAATTTACCACATCCCTCTCCCAAAACAATAAACAGAGTTGGTGATTTCCTGCCTGAAATGGGGAGTAGAGTGGAGAAAAAGAAAACAAATAATTCAGACCAAGAACTCATCACAAATGACAGGATATATTTGTGACAGCTGGGATCTCAGGATCTCCCTTAGAAATAGTTTCTTCATTTGGCCTACACGTCACTGGCTATTTCCTACTAAGATCTTGTTGCTCTCAATTTTTGTCCCCTGACCTGCCCTGTGGTCTCACCCAAAAGCAAAGTTCTAGATCCTACTTAAATTATAACTGATCTGGGTATAGAATTGTAGGTTGATAGTTACTTTTTCCTAGCACTTAGCATATATCCTTCCGTTGTCTCCTATGGAATTTACTCTTCAGAAAAATTATCTGGAAAAATTATAATTCTTCTTACCTCCTTGTGTTATGTTTTCTGAATCATGTGGTCTCTTAAAATCCTCTAAATGTTAAGATCCTTGAGTCCATGATTGACAAAATAACGATGATGATGATGATGATGGTGATGATGATTTTGATGATTTTGATGATTTAGAAAGAGAGAGTGAGTGCATAATTGGGGTTGGGGGGAAGGGGCAGAGGAAGAGGGAGAGAGAGAATCCCAAGCAGGCTCCACACCCAGTGCAGAGGCCTATGTGGGGCTCAATCTCATGACTCCAAGATCATGACCTTAGCTGAAATCAAGAGTCAAACATTTAACTGACTGATCCATCCAGGCACTTCTCCCAAGTTATTTTTTTAATACAGAACTTAAAGCCCTGGCTGATGACTTTTTAATTGGGAGGCAATAATATTGTCATGGTTCAAGCCACTTTAGAGACTCTTCTTTCAGCACCTAGGGCCTACGTCTCATTCTTTAAACAGTAGCGTTGGGTGGTGGTGCCTGGGTGGCTCAGTTGGTTGAACACCCAACTCTTGATTTTGACTGGGGTAATGATCTCAGGGTCATGAGATCGAGCCCTGTGTCAGCTCCACTCCCAGTGCTGGTCCAGGCATGGAGCCTGTTTAAGATTCTCCCTCTCCCTCTCACTCTTTCCCTTGCTCACATGCTCTCTCTCTCTTAAAAAAAATAACATTGGTGCCAAGTCTTAGTCCTTTTAGAAGTTTTGCAAGTTTCAGTCAGAGAAAACCCTTGTCAACAGATAGATGGTCAAGTTATGTTCAAAGATGACTGTAAAGTACTAAAACATTATTTTGTGAACTTAACAAATGGCCTCCAAAGGTAAGACTCAAGGACAACTTCCAAAATTATTGTAAACCGTGGCATAAATATTGGAGGGAGTTTACAAACTCTCATTTGGCAAGCAAGTTGTTAGACAAGCGTTGTCCTTAGGTAACAGGATTTGAAAACATCAATTTTTGAAGTCAGACAGAACTAAGTTTGTACCTCAACTTTACTACTTACCCAGATGTATGACCTTAGGCATATCACTAAAGTTATTTGCAATTCAGTTTCCCATATGGCAAAATGAGAATAATTATACTTATTATACAGAATTTGTGCCTGTTACCTCCTGAAGTGTTAATTATCAGAAATAAAAATGGAATCCCTATTAATTTCAAAAAAATTAAGTTTTATGTGTTTCTGAACTCTAACATTGGCATCATTTATGCCAAAAGAGCACCAAACCCGTAATAATACATAATTTCTTCAATACTTAATATTGATTATCATTATACGAGCTAACAAGGCATCACCTTCATTAATTATTTTATCATTTGGCCATTTTTCCCTCCCTGACTCTCATGCATCATATCCACAGGATTACATTCACACAACCACTTATAACAATGTTTGTGTAATTCATTTTTAACACAGAAACAAAACAAGAAGCAAAACTATAACAGTACAAAAGAAAATTGTGAAAATAATGAAACATATAATGCTGAATGGATGAGACTGTCAGAGACTTAAATCAGTGCTCTGGGGGAGAACATCCTGAGATCAAACTTCAGAACAGGAA
This sequence comes from Ailuropoda melanoleuca, assembly GCF_002007445.2. NCBI lineage: Eukaryota > Metazoa > Chordata > Mammalia > Carnivora > Ursidae > Ailuropoda > Ailuropoda melanoleuca. The sequence goes on along the minus strand of NC_048233.1, from coordinate 61,598,475 downwards.
AAAAGTCATGATAGTTCCTCTCCCAGCCCTCAACACTGTGCTGGCTACACAGAATCCAAGCGAGACTGACATAAATAGCTGACATGCTCGAGAAAGGCTATAGTGAAATGAAATGGCTCAAGAATTTGAGTTATTATAATCCAAATCAGCTCACCTCTGGCTGCACCTATACATAAGATAAAGACTGTAGTTAGCGTGTGTCCGACACTTAGAAAATGTTCAGAGAAATGGCAATTGGTGATGCCTTATTGCCACAGTCTTGCCATTACATCTGTCTCATTATTCCAGTCCAACTTTTATATTTGACTCTATAAAAAATATAGCTCACCTCCTTTTTTTTCACATTGTCACTTACAACCGACTTCATGTTTAAATGGCTTTTATTCTGTTTTCCCAATGAATTTTAAATTTTGTTTGTATCTGCTACACATCCCTGTCTCCCTCCCTCCATGAAGTAAATCTATTTTAGAAAGGTATGCAATTGGCTTGTGGCTTCAGCAAGAGTCAGTATGTCATTAAACAATCTCTTCCATTTCCAAAAGAAGACAGATCAGTAAGAAGTTAAAAGACGATGTTTTATGAAATAAAAGTTTTCTAGTTGAAGAATGTTCTTTGATGTCTTGAATTTTTCTCCAGAGAGAAAGTAGTCAAAACTCATTATATTTATTACAGATTTGTGGTTGTTGCCATATTCAAATGTTCTCCCCCAGTTTTATTTAACATGATTTTCTCTTCTTTAAATGACCTTTGTCCCAAAACTCAGAGCCAGTATATAATGAGCATGAGACCCTGAGTTGGCGTGGAAACTATGACAAAGCAGCATCAGAGATTTTAATGAGAAGAGAAAATACCAGGAGAAAAAAAAATATTCGTAGAGTCCAATGTTCATTTAGATCAAATTAAGTATAAATATTTACTTTAGGAGCAGCGCAAGATCAAATCTTCATCTCCCTGGTACAAAAGCGACCCTTTCAACATGCCTGAGTCAAATCACACGGAGATGTGAACAATAACGCTTTTGATTCTTCTACCACTCCAGTCCACCGAACGGAATAATGAATGAGCCACCAAGTGCGCCCAACAGTGCTCGCTTCATGGTTTTTACATACAGGCACCATTCTTCTTAAAAGAAGCAAGTGCAGTCTGATTCAGTGGTAAATCACATGGTGATGATTTTGGCTGTGTGTGCTGGGTTATAACACGCGGGCGCTGCCCCCAAGCACACTGGAGGCCGGGACAGCCACGCTGAGTGTCACCTTGTGAGCTAAGTGCGTGGAAGCGTCACTACGAAAACACTCCGTACCTGTGTCTTATTGTGGAACTCATCTGTAAGATTTACTCTCCATCCCCCCTTTTGCTCTACGGTGAGCACATAGCCACTAGAATCCTTCTAAAATAATGTTCAAAACGCAACCCCAGGGACCAGAGACCTCAGGTACTAACCAGAGAGTTAAATTAAATATCACTGATGACAGTGATGAACATGAAAGCCTTCAGATTTGCCTAAAAAGAACAAATGATATTCCCTTTTCAAACACCGCAACTCTTGTTAAAGGAACGTTTCTTACTGTGTCTGATCTCCAGCCTGATCGCACCTATGACAGCCTTTTTTCGAATGTCGATCATTAGTTTAAAATTAAGAAATAACACATATTTTATTCTGGTACTGGCTTAGCTCATTTATGTTAAAAATTTATGTAAAAAGTAACATTTTTAAAGCTGCTGATAATTTCTTAAAGGTCACAGAGGGATATATGCAAACAGATAAAATTTATCATTAGTTATACATCAAAAAGGAAACTGTATACATTCAGTTATTTTTAAGAAGCAATTACTGTCTCAATTGAATTACCTGGTGATTAACAGGAAAATATTTTAGAGGGCAGATAAGGCAATCCTGAGACTGATTGAATCAAGCAGATTGTTAGAGAGGTGGGAGATAAAAGTGAATATAGAGTTTCAACATCGTGACCCTAACCTTTGACAGTCAGATAAGAATGTCCACTCTAGAGGAAATGAAATACAGTAAAGTATGATTAGATCACAGTGTGAAGAGAGAGAGATCTTATTTTTGTGTTTTCCTGATGCAAGAATAAAAGCATTGTTTTATTTCTTTCTCAGATGATACATATTTCACCATGTGTGGAAATAAGGAATTAAAGTTGAGTCTACTTTTACGTCTTTAATTTCTTCCTTGGCACGTGATAACAACTGAAGAGAGGTTTTAAATAGTTTTCGCTTTACTTGCACCATTTTGTGAACACTTATAGTTTACCAACCCTTTTACCTGAGAGGCAAAATTGGCTTAGACTATCATTATTCCCACTTTATAAATAAGGGAAAATGTTCCAAGAGGTTAAGTGATAAGTCCAAGATTAAATCATCTGTGTTCAAGTCAAGCCTCAGTCCTTTTCTTGTGACTGCACAGCTAGAACGTTTTTCTCCACTAGCTCACACTCTTTCCTCTCTTTCCATTTTTAAGTTAATTCAGGTTTTGACCCTCTTTCTGTGGAGCTCATCACGTCCTCTGTTGGTAAACAATTTTTATCGCAACAGATTCAGCGAGCTTTTAGCCAAGGTGACTGGTATCAGTTTCGTTTAAGATTTACATCACAGGAATAATGAAAACTTCTCTTTCTTATGCCTATTTTTGTCTTGAACAAGCACCTCCTCGATGGATATGAAAATTTGTGATATACACTTGTGGTCCAAAAAGAAAAGTGCCAAATGTGTTGTCATTTATGAATATAGAAAAGCAATTTGAAATAAACTCTGATAGTCCTTTGCAAAATGTAATAAAATTCTTAGCTCCTACTATAATTTGTTTTAGAATAACATTTTCATTGTACTGTAGTCCTAACGATCCTCATAACAAAAAAGGGAGGGGGGAAAAAGAGGATCTCTGAATATCTCTATACTCTAATGGAAGTGTTGAGAAATCAGGATGTTGCTGTTTTATGTTTTGTTTGTTTGTTTTGCTTTAACAATGTATTTAAATGAAAATCCAGCAAATAGACCAATTTTCATAGCAGAAATAATAACAATTTTTCCAGCAGAGTTCATGATCCTACAAGTCAAGACATACAAAGTTTCACTTTTTCAAAACAAACGGAGTATCATTCTGCAGAGGTACGTGCAAGTGATGGACATATACGCACAGAATTGTAGAAGGGTTAAAGGCAATTTATCCCCATAGTTTCTTGACAAATAAATTCACGTTCTTATGTAAATACCCAGGAGGCAAGGTTAGTTTGCAAGTTACAGAGAAGGAACTGCTTCCCCCTTCTCCCCAAATTAAAAGGCATCTCTGCAGCCTTGAATTACATGGGGTTGCGTCCGGTAATTAAAGAATTGATAAGCAAAGAGTCCTGGCAGGGAAATTGTAAAGAAGCTTTGGAGCTCTTTAATTTGTTTGTCACAAAGCCTGAAGCAGAGATATTGTGGAAACGGAAATAATCAACATCAGATCGCCATCACCATCACCATCATCATCATCGTGGTCTGTGCACAGAGCACTTGTTTTCTGCCTCAGGCATTGTGCTTTCAGAGGATGCATCCACGTGAATTGTAAGACAGAATATTCATTTCATTCGTGAAGGTAATAGACTTAGTGAAGTTAAGTGACCCGCCTAAGATCACACTGATAATAAATGGTTTAGCTGTGGTTCCAACTCAGGCCAAGAGAGGCCTTAGAGGAAAACTCAGGCATTCTGGTTTTGCTTCTAGCTCCTTTCTAACTGTGATTTGGATAATTCACAAGACTTTCACGCACGTTAGTTCCCTCATTGGTAAAGTTACAAGCTCAGTAATTCCCAACCTGTAGCTCACAAACTCCTCAAGTAGAGAAGGGCCAAGAAATGGGCTTGTAGTTCAGTGCAAGTGATCCGTGCGCCGATGGAGTCCCAGTTAAGTCATATGTTTTGCTTGTATACATGCTTCTGTTTTAGTGGTATGCAGATTTGTTTCTTGAATATTTAAATAAACTTAAAATTTATTTCTGAGTTCATAGACTCTTTGTCATGATATATGTTCTCAAACAACAAACTAAAAGACTTGCTACTATCAAATCAGGATTCCCAAAAATAATTTCTACATAAAAGTGGGCTTTCGCTTCTTCAAAGGTAAGAAATCATAAGTCAAGATGATATCCCCAAACTCTCCTAGTTGTAAATTTCTATGATTGCAAGAAAGAATTTAAATGACTTGACTGTTAATTTTTTAAACTTTCAGGAACAATGCATTTAGATTCCTTTTTCCAATTCCAAGTTTTCACATGCTGCCCTTTGTTTTTGGCAAGGACTGTGAGTGCCCCAAAGCTTTGTGCAGACCGTCACTAAAAAGTAGAAACTAGTAAATTTAGCAATGCTTGCTTCTTTGAACTCTCAATGATGTTTTTGGCATAAATTGGCCATTTCTAGCACTATTGGTGATCTGTTTGGCAAAGCTTAGGAGCTCTTAGACCTTGTCTGGGTAAGATGGGTAAAAAAAAAAAAAAAGATAATTGAATCAGAAAACAGCCACGTGGGCATGCCGTTACATGGGATTCCTCTCATTCTGCCTACTGAGAATGGTTTGTAGACTTTGAGCCACTTCAGATGGCTCCGGGCTGCACCTACAACTCCAGTGATTGTAGAAATAACTGCTAATGGAAGGTTGCCCAGGGAGGCTAACTGATGGCAGTTCCGATCACATTTGTGACTTTGCTTGGGACTAACCTGCACAATTCTCCTTTTGTTCAAATGATACAAAGGAAGCTAACTCTAATCGGGCATCCAACCTCCATTATTGCCACTAAAGAAGTCTACTCATCTGTGCACAGCTGGGAGGGGCAGTAAACTGTTATAAACTTTCCGAAGGGCAAATTGGTCATGTGGATTACACTCTGACTCGGCAGTGTCTCTTGGAATAATTTGTCACAAGAAAAACCATAATAATGTATGTGCAAAATATTTAGAATTTAAAGATGGTTAACCATAGAACTTCATCTATGTCTATCATGGAGAGTTGATTAAACTATAGTTACAGCCAGACAAGTATACTACACAGCCCTTAAAATTTTTTTTAAAAACAAAATAAATGAAATGAAAGATAACAAGTTAAGGAAGGGGAGTAGGTGAAAAAGTAGGTAATAGATAAATACAGATGTTACATAATGTTAATGAAAATTTAAATTTGTTTCAAAGAATATTAACAATTTTCTTTGTTTTGATTTTCCTAAATATAAAACCTGCCTTGGCATTTGGAAATATAGCTTGGTATATATAACTGGCTTTTTTTTTTTTTTTTTTTTTTTTTCTTGAAACACACCAGGTTGGTCCTATTCTGGGCCTTTGCAGTCAAAGTCTGTCTCACTGGAAAAATTGTCTCCCAGATTGTCACATGCTGGCTCAAGAAATTTTCTCTACTCCTCTACTCACCTGTCAGAGCCTGCCACACAGTCGCAGCCATCTCACCCTTGTTTTATTCCTCACAGCCCTTCTTACCACCTGAGGTCACCTTCTTCAGCTTCTCTAGATATTTGATTATTGTTCATCTCTTCTTGAAAGAATTTACTATCTATGAGAATTGAGCACTCTTTGATCCTATTTCCTGCTATGGTCCCTTAAAACTATGATAGACACATAATTGGTGCTCAGTAAGTATTTGTCAGATGAAAATTTAGCAAATGTGTGAATCACATTTTTATCTTTTCTGGTGGGTTTTAGGGTTCTTTGGTTCTAATTGAGGGAGAAAACATGGTATCCCAATACTCATCAGAAATAATTCTACCTACCAATAACTGTCATATATCCTTCCCCTATCTCTGTTATTCCTTTGAGAAACATTAATTGAGTCTCTACAATGTGCCAGAGATAGTGTTAAAAGCAAATGTAAATATAAAATTAGAACTCGATTGGTTGTTTTGATCTTAGGAGGCCCCTGGTTAATGGGACATACAGACATATAACATATGGCAGGATGGATAATTAACATATAGGGGAGTAAGAACAAAGAAAGAGATATGCAAGATGCTATGGGAGCAAAGTAAGGGGATGTTGAAACACCTTGTTGATATGGACAGCTTCATGGAGGTGAGCTGGAAGGACGTTCCAGGGAGAGGGAGTGGAATGTGTTTTGTAGGCCTGCCATGTTCCTGGAATGATGAACAGCTCAGAATGACTGAATGTAGATGAAGAGGTGAGGCTGGCCATTTAAGCAAAGGACTGGTTGAGATTGGTCTTCTGCCATGCTACGGAGTGTGAACTTTTTCCCATAGGCAATAGGGAATGGCAAAGAATTCTAAGTTTGAAGATCCCCTAATAGATAAAGCGCATATTTAAAATCAATAGGATTTCCAGTTACATGAGGACGAATATTCTGAATTCAGTAGACTTCATCTTTGATTATTTTTCCTATCCTTATCCTTATCCCTATCCTCCACATCTTATGAGTAAATCCTATATTTTGAGCACCAATCCATATCTCTAATGATCTATCCTCTTCCATTCATCATCATTCCCTCACCCGCAACCAACTTCTTGGACTTTGGCTTAGATTTCTGCAGTAGTTCCAAGGTGGTCTTCTCACTTCACTCTTCTCTCTCTTCAGTCTATTGTCCTCATGGCAGCCAGTCATCCTCTAAAATCAAAAATGTGTCACTTCCTATTGCCCTTTATATAAAATCCAAACTCTCTCTAGTGGTCTGTGAGCCCAGTCATCTGGCTTCTGCTCATCTTTTCAGGCTATTTTATGTGTCTCTCTCCTTTAACCAAGAGGGAGAAATCAAGATGGACCTCTTCTCCATTCCTCAGACCCATGAAGCTCTTCTTCTTAGGTCTTCACAAGGTGCTTCCTCTGCCTGAAATGTTCTTCCTCCTCCTTTTCACCTACTTTCTCATTCTCCAGGTATCAGTATAAATTTTATCACATTCCCTGACACTCTGTCACAGTGGTCTCCACCCTCCAAAATAGCACCCAGTAATCCCTAACTCCCAGTATTCATGCCAATATTTAGTCCCTGCATCAGTGTCCTAAGGCTGCTATAACAAATTACCAAAAACTGGGTGGGTTTAAAATATTAGAAATATATGCTCTCACAATTCTGGAAGGTAGAAATGCAAAATCAAGGTGTTGGCAGGGTCATGTTCCCTCTGAAGGCTCTAGCAAAGCACGCTTCCTTGCCTCCTTTAGCTTCAGGTGATTGCCAACAATATTCGGTGCTCCTTGGCTCACAGATGCCTCACAGAAATCTCTGCCTCCATCTTCACATAGTCTTCTTCCCTGGTGTTTTTCTGTCTCCAAATCTCTCTCTTCTTATAAGGACACTAGTCATTGAGTTTAAGGCCCACCAGATCCAGTACAACCTAATCTTAATTTGATTGCATCTACAAAGACCCTGTTTCCAAATAAGGTCAGTCATGGGTACCAGGATTAATACTTCAACATATCTTTTTGAGGGACACAACTGTCCCCTCCCATACCACATAGGATTGATTTGTACAACCAGTGGAATATGGGGAAATGCCAGTATGTGGTTTTTGAGGCTAGGTCATAAAAGACATTGCAGCTTATCCCTTGCTCTCTCTTGGATGACTCATTCTGGGCAAAGTGATCCCTGTTGAGAAGACACTTGAGCAGCCCTCTGGAGAGGTTCGCGTAGGGAGGAATCGAGATTGCCCACCAATAGCTGACAGCAATTTGCTAGCCATGTAAGCAAGCCATCCGAGAAGCTGATACTCCAGTCTTGATCAAGCCATTAGATGGTGGCCCCTCTAGCCAATATCTTAACTACAACCTCATAAGAAATTTTGAGTCAGAATCATCAATCTAAGCAAGTTTTGAGTCCTTGACCCATAGAAACGTTGAGATCTAAATATTTACTCTTTAAAGCCACTAAGTTTGAGGTACTTTGTTTCACAGCAAAAGATCACTAATACATCACCTGTTTTCTGTTCTGTACCTGTTACAAAATAAGTATTTAATAAATATTAGCTATTATTATTATTATTAATAAATTCCTTAGGAAAAAACTTTCATATTATTCTCTTTGGTATCTTCTGAATCCATTTATAATTCATCCATCATTCATAGTTATATCTGCAAGATATGATAATGCCCAAAGGCCCCTAGAAAGAAAGACCATTTTTGTCTAGGTTAGTAAAATAAGATCTATGACTTATTAAAAAGAAACAAATCACTGATACACATAAAAATGTGAATGAATCACAGAAACATTACACTGAGCAGAAGTCAGACACAAAAGAACACATGCTCTATGATTCTATTTATATAAAACTCTAGAAAAAGACACATCTAATCTATAGTGACAAAAAGCAGATCAGTGCTTGCTTGGAGCCAGAGGTGAAGGGGTGGATTGACTGCAGAGAGGCACCAGAGAACATTCTGAGGTGATAAAGATGTCCCATATGTTGACAGGAGTGGTCACATGGGTGTACACATGTTTCAAAACTCATCAGACTGTGTCCTTAAAATGCATGCTTCTTATTTTATGTAAATTCTATCTCAATATAGTTAATGAAAAAATGTACGATTTTCCGAGCATTCATGAGCCACGCGCTTTACATAATTATCTCTAGTATAAAAGCAACAGCCTCATTTTTTGAAAATAGAAATTGAGTCTCGGAGAGATTCAGTGACTTGTTCAAGGCCACACAATCATAGGTCCAAACCTTTTGCTTGTTTCAATACGCTTCGTTAAAGTTAAAAAGACTTGTATATGTCATCTAATCCAGCAATGGCAAACTTCAATGTTTTTTGGAGCTCAGCAATAAAAGTCTATAGGGTAGAGTTGAGGACAAGATGACAGGGAGGGGTTGGGATTCTATTTTTTTCTGGTCAAATAAACTATAGATCAGAGTCGTATTCAAACCTTTGGACATTTTACAGATCAGGAACCTGAAATTAAAGAGATTAAATAGCTTGCCTATGGTCACCCAGCTATGGAATGGCAGATCTTCTGAGGGAGAGAGACAAGATGATGATGTAGGTGGAGTAGGGAAAGAGAAGAAAAGTGGGAAGGCAAATACTTAAAATAAAATCCCAGCATGTAAGAGCTGATTGTACTTTTGCATTTATATAATACAAATGAAAAGTTTAGGAGGAAGAATACATAGCATAGCTCATCCGAGTTTGATGACTAATCCATTTGCATGCACCTTTTTCCACCCGCACAGCATTTATTGAGCCCCCACTGCATGCATAACATGATGCTTGGGGATGTACCCTTCCTGTGCAGTAAGTGCAGCATCCTCGGAGTCCAGCACAACCTCAGCTCCAAATTGCCTTCCACCAAGTCCAACAACCTTTTTCTGACTTTCAACTGCACTACACTGGTAGAAGCTTGCTCCACTGCCCTTGTCCCCAGTTATCCGTGAAACACACTTTGGACTTTACTGCAGCTCTGTATAATGCTGTCTGGTCCACTCATTGTTTTAAACATGTCTGTCTTATCTTCATGCTAATTGCAAAGGATTTCTGAGCAGGGTAAGAGTAAATATCTTCAATGACTTCATCATATCTTCCTAGTACCTGGCACAAGGTTGGGCACACAGAAGACTCTCCATCAATTCTTATCAACCGATTACCCTGATATCTTGGAATAGCAGCATGTCTCAGCTTGGGTTTCACGGAAGCATGACTTGAGATAAGGATTTGAGTGCTACTATTTGTTGTTGTTTTTTTTAAATTTTTTATTATGTTATGTTAGTCACCATACAGTATATCCTTAGTTTTTGATGTAGTGTTGCATGATTCATTGCTTGCGTATAACACCCAGTGCCCCATGCAATATGTGTCCTCCTTATTTTTTTTTTAAAGATTTTATTTATTTATTTGACAGAGATAGAGACAGCCAGCGAGAGAGGGAACACAAGCAGGGGGAGTGGGAGAGGAAGAAGCAGGCTCACAGCGGAGGAGCCTGATGTGGGGCTCGATCCCATAATGCTGGGATCACGCCCTGAGCTGAAGGCAGACGCTTAACCGCTGTGCCACCCAGGCACCCCACGTGCCCTCCTTAATACCCAGCACCGGCCTATCCCAATCCCCCATGCCCCTCCCCTCTGAAGCCCTCAGTTTGTTTCCCAGAGTCCATAGTCTCTCGTGGTTCATTCCCCGTTCTGCTACTATTTGTTTATTTGTGATTGTCCCTGGAAGCACCGGTAGGGGCACAAGGAAGCAAAACAAGAAAGAAAGGAAGTGACAACAGAGAATGTTCCTGAGCAGGTGGCTGTGTAGGTAATTGGAGTTTAGGGTACTTGCTTTTCAGGTCACTGGGGAAGTCTGTGGAGTATACCTTTGAGTCGTCCAACCTGAGGAGTGAGGAGCCGGAGTATTTGTTCACTAACTCCCATTCATCACTGGTCACGAGTTGCTTCGTGGGGCACTAATTCCCAAGTCAATCCCAGCGGGCTGAAGGTGCAGCACGCTCCTGCCACCAGAGAAAGCCTTAGGTCTAGTAGCCAGTTTCAGGCGCCCACAGTCAGACTCCATTGGTGTGCCCAGGATTGAGGATCACCCCCAAGATACGTCCGGCACTAACAGCTTCTGCTACCCGGCACATTCCAATCAAAGGAAGGCATTTTCATGGCAACGTTTATTTAGCGCCAACCCTGTGATGTTCCCTGGACTACAAAAATAAATACAACATGTTCCTTGTCTGCTAGGAGCTTAGCTCTGTTGCTTCTCATGGAAGATTGTGGAGAGAAGCAGAAAAAGAAGCTGGTGGAGCAGAAACCAGCCCAGTCTCCGTTCCCATTCAGTCTACACTCTCTGATGAAATTTTTATGCCGTTCTGCCCACCAATTCATTACAGTCATGATTCTCAAATAGCCATCATGTTTAACGGCTTATAGTCACCGTCATAGTGGCATGAAGTCTGACCAGAGTTCGAAAAATGAAGAAAGTATCTTTGTTCACCTCTGTTCCCCAGTGTGCTCCTGCCTGCTTCAGTGAAATCTCTCCATCAATATTTCATTAACCCTTACCAAATATGCAATGTGAGTTTCTATTCGAATTAAACTAATATTTGAAATAAAGAAAAAAAAAGCACAAGAGGGAAGTCACTTACCACAACGACTCTGAAAAGAAGTTATGTGGGAAAGGCGGCTGTGTTTTGTGCTTTTGCCATAAAATGAAGCAGACAGTCTGTTCTGTGAAGTACTATAATTATAAAGCAATTTGCTACCTCTAATGGGAGGACTTTTCTTTCATAAAATATTAACTAAATATAATATCAGTGCAATAGGTTAGAAATAGTCTTAGTTTCTCCATAAAAAGTCAATTTGTAACCACTGTGAACGTCTTCTTCAGGATGAGGGTATCCAAACCCTCCTCTGTGCCCACAGCCATTCGGCCTTGCATAAAACACAACACATTTCCCCGTCCTCTCTAGCTGATTTGACGCTAAGTGCTTCCCCGCCCACCCCACCCCGCAAATATGTTCATTCGCGATGCAGTTCTAGCCTCTTGCGAACGTTCTCAACCGAATGCCCTGCTGTTGCCCCGAAGTTTTGTTGTAATGACTCGCACCCCACAACCTTAACTGTCAACAAATATAAAAGAAACTCAAGTTCAGTTTGAGGACTTGGTTTGCAAAACCCCAACCTGTCTGCGCTGTGGGATTACCTGCATCTTTTCAAATCATGGAAAGGAATGGTTGGGGTATGTGAGCCGGGTATGTCTGGGCAGGACTGCCCCCCTGACGGCAAACGAGGGGCGGAGCAGCCTGGAGCCCCCGGCGAGGATTCTGAAGGCGGGCGGACAAGGCTCTGGTGGCGGGGGGAGGGGGGGGGTCAAAGACCACTTGCTTCTTCGGCTTTTCTTTTTTCCTAATTTTTTCCCCTTCTGTCTTACCTCCTTACATAAAATTTGGAGTTTGTTGTTTTTGTTTTTGTTTTTGTTTTTGTTTTGTGCTCTGAAACTTGCTAACGAATTCGGAACTGTTTCCCCGGAGCCGCTTGGTTATTACCCTTTTCCATCCGAAGCAGCAATCACTCTAACTATCCTGGATGATTTGTTTTTCTAGGGAAAAGAGGCAAGCTAAAGTGAAAAGTGAAGATGTTTATCTCCCGGTATTATTTCAAGCCACTGTGCCATTTTTCACTGACTTCTCAGAGAGAGGAGGAAAAAACAAAAACAAAAAACATCCAAATAACAAAACCCCAACAAATCCCCAACCAATTTTGTGCTTAAAACCTTCTTCGTTAGAAGTAATGTATAGAAAATCCATACTTGCTCATTTGGAAAATGCCTCAGGGCCGCTGCATCCGCTTCCTCACGTTCTTTTGTTGATTTACGCTTCTGAAATGGATCGTCAAATTCTATTGATCTTAATCAGCAAAATCCTTTTTGTTTTTCTAGTTCTTAGGAATCTCCAAATTAGGCGGGAAGCTTTGCAAAGAGAATGTATGCTGTATTAGGACCAGAAGCAGAGGCATTTGTTACATAAATGCTGAATGCCACCTGCAAGTAGACCTCCAGCCTCTCGGCCTCCTTCAAGCTTTGCGCGTATTTGGTGATTAGGCTAACATTCGATATACTTTCCCAATGAATGGATGAGTCCATGAGTTTGATCAAAGATTCACATTTAAATATTAGAATTTTGCTGAATCAAGCTGTGAGCCTGTATTGTAACATAACCTAGTACTTAAACATATATCGCATCTATTCAATTATGATATCGAAATATTATTTTTCTTTATATATATGTATACACATATATACATTTTACTTTACAACACATATGTGAGGGGTTATACACAGATGGATAAAACGGATTGTCACTGGAAGGTGGGATTCAGGGTGGGGGCTTCATTGAGTCATGAAATGGAAAAAAATTTAGTTGTGACTATTTCAAGCAAACCGGGATAGAATACAAACTAACATAAGAACGCTCATGGAACCATGAGATGGTTCCATCTCTAAGCTTGATCAGATCCCAGCATTATGCCCTACTTTGCCTCAGATCATTTTTTTAAAGAAATTAAACATTTCAGATAGAACAGAGAAGTTTTCATTTGCTATGTCACGCATTTCTAAAGTATTCGAATTTCATAGGATGAACATATTTGCAGTCAGTAAAAAATCAGTACCCATTTAAAAATAAATATCGGCCATGCCAAAGTGAAGGGAAATGAGTTTCCACGGATCATCTACAGTTGTCTTTCCAAAAAGTTTTTCCGCATCTGTCATTAACAAGAGGTGGCTTTGCCTACTGTCTGTCCGCTCACAGCTGTCTGGCAATTGGAAGTAGTGAGTTGGGACCAAAAAGCACAATGTCAATTTAGGTGCTGGTGGGTTGGCAAGCCATATGTTCTTATTTATCCCTGTCAGCCTCAGGCCCTATTAACTATTTTTAATGAATCACCACTGCTTTTACTTTTGCCATCAGCCATGACCTTCACCATTTAGAAACACATGGTCTCTCATAAACGATAGCCCACGACACATAAACTTGAGAAGGATTCTATCACAGCTCAAACTACAATATCTATCACTAAAACAAACGGCTCATTCTAGCTGAAGAGACACTCATATATATCACGGAACCAACCTTCCATATTTTGAAATTTACTGCCCCGTGTTGGCTGATTTTTTTTTAAGGAGGCCAGGCAACCTTGCTCACTTAATACTTTTGATAAACTTCTGCTGACAAGGAGTGTGATTAATGATGGTTAAAAGAATTGAATCAAGAGTAGGAAAGACAGAGCCAAAAAAGCAGACTGCTGGGCTGATGGAAACTAACGTCTCTACAGAAATATATGATGGAGTCTCCTTTTTTACCATGCCAAGTAATTACTTGCACAGGCCTGTTGTAATAATTCCTATTACAGCCAAAACGGAAAAGTCAGTAACTCACCGCCCTGGGACAAGGTGAAGGCAAGGCCAGAGGAGCATGGATCAATATTTCATTTACTCACTGAGGTTAGCTTCTATCCCTGTATCAAATTCTTTTACAGAAAGCCATGAAAGAAATGAGGTTTGCTGCAAAACACCAATACAGGGGCCTTGTTTCCTTGGGGTGCTTATGAAGGAAGCAGAGCAACAAACCCTTGCAGGGAAACAATATGCACTCAAGGTCACTCATTACTTGCTACTGTTGGAAAATAAAGTGCCATTAGCCTGATATGAGTAATGTACATCAATCAACTGCAGACTAGAAAAAGTATGTTTTCAACTTGGTGGTGCTCCTGATAATGAATGAGCAATTTGAACACTGTCTACACAATTTGACAATTGTGAAAAAATTTTCTCTTGACATTGCATCATTTGTTTAAAAAAAATCCCATTAACATTTATCTCTGATTACCTCCTGCCTTAACACACACACACACACACACACACACACACACACACACACACAGAAGAAGAAAAAGGAGAAAAAGTCCATAATGGTTCCCTCTGCCACCCAAGAAGTTTCTAGTTTGGTACTTTTCCTTAAGAGAAATTATTGTTCAACTACAAAATGCCCTAGAAAACAAAAAGTGAACCATATTGTTTCTCAACAGGTTTCTTTTTGAAGAGTTTTAAATGTATGATTCCCAGTTTAAGTTTTCTGGGAAGCTTTCCGGGGGGAAAAGGGTACCAATCAATTTTGGGTCCCATGTGGTTGTGATGGAACTAGCTTATTGTCAACAGTGAATTCTTACAATTTCATATAAAATCAGATTTAAATAGCCTCCACGTATATGAACCCTATGTGGGATGCAAAATATAAACGCTATTTACCCATTACATTTATTGTTTAGCCCTAGGGGCTAGAATAGATTTCAATGCTACATTGTTCTCTTTCTTCAGATTTTACAAGAACCTCTATTTATAAAGCGTACTTCCACTATGCTACACACGTCCATGTGGAATGGTCTTAGGAAAATTCTCTTGCACTTTCTTTTCTCTCCCCACCTCTATATTAATTCTCACTTGCTTTTCTGATGATTCCAGGAAGGAAGAAAGCATAGAAGGGTTGATTTACTTACTTAGAAACATAGGCTACTGGCAGTAATGACCAGCAGACTCAAATGCTTCTTACAGTTCATTTTTTCTCTGAAATAAATCTATTCCCCTTCCCTGCAACTTCAAAGCCACCCTCTCTCAGATCACCCTATCCCCATGCTATGAAATGAAGTTGAAACCAAGGCAGCGAAGTCCTGGGCTATGATTTAGGCCTTAGATACATTCTCATCTCCAGAAACAAAGGTCAGCTAGCCTCAGCATTGATTCAAGCCAGCAAGACTTGTGGCCTGGACAGTCAACATCTTGGAAGCATTTTCAAATGTTTGGGGTCTGCAGAAGAATACATTAGATTTTCCTAAGACTTTTCACCCCTCCTCCACTCCACCCCTTAAACTTGGACCCCAGGAGTATTTCAAGGGAAATTCAATCCATATGTGCCTGATTCGTGTTCACTTAACTCATTGACATGTTGTTTTCCAGGAGCTGATTGATGTACAAGGAGTCTTCTGACCTTTTTTCCTGAACCTTGCAGAACTGCCTTTCTTTGAGCTGGAAAATTGCCTTTTACTTGGGGTAAGTAGCACTTTTGAGAGTTGAAAGTTTTGAGCTCAGCTTGAAACATAGTTCCCAAATCTGCGTGGGATTCTGGGTTTGACAAATGTGGCCTCAATACCTTTGTATAAAGCCCTTTCTTGCCTCATTTTTTTTTTCATGTGTGACACCCGTAGCTCGCGAAGAAAAAAAAATACAAAGATGATGATAACTTTCAGAGCATCCAAGCAGGTATCTTTGGAAGTCAGAGCATTACTACCATGGTGTAAGATGTCCAAGTCCATCTGTTCTCTTCAACCACCCTTCACTTGCCCGGATTTCTTTCATGTGGTCCCAACCCAAAGAACTTCCTCTGCCAAGTTTTGAGTGTGTAATAAAGGCAGCAGCTGACTTTAAACCCTGCTTTGATTCTGTTAGGCAACATCTCTGCTTGGGTTAGGTTCCCTGGCAAACTATTTCAGTAGACGATCATAATGCTGCCCCTTGGAACTCATCCTAAATTATGTCACTATATCACAAGAGTTATAAAGGCAAACTCCTCTGTCCATTGTTTTTCAGGTTCAGAAGGAGCTGTGATGAGAAGAGGGGGGCGTGGCTCTGCCCAAGAACAGCTGGTTAATTGATCTAGAATAGCTGGAATAACACCGTGAAAGGGATAGTCTCTTAGTTCTTCTAAAACTCTGGATAGAGAGGGGGAATTAGATCCTACAGCAAGAATCTCCAAACCCAGATGCCTACTGGGGACAAACGAGAAAAATCAACATGTGGAGCGGAGCGAGTGGAGACTGGTTTGAATAGGGTAGCAGCAACCAGGGGCAGCCACTGAACACTGTGGCAAGCTCAGTGTTGCCAGATCTCTTGGGACTTTGAAAGAATTCAGAAATCTTCCAATTTTTTAAATATTTGCATCTGGTACACATATGGTACAGTCCTGATTAGGACCCAGACTTAGCTTTCTGACTGGGGATATGTGCTAAGCAAAGTGACAAAGGGAAGAGGGACAGCAATTGGCTCTTCATTGGGTAATTGTCATATGCCCAAACTGTGCTGTGTGATTTCATTTCCTCCTCACCATTATCCTAGCACATGCATATTATCACTTTTCCCAGTTATAACGAAAGCAAACTAAGATTCGGAGTCCTTGTTAAAAAGGCTGATTGTGGGCTTCTCCCAGACCTAAGGAACCAGAATCTCTAGGCGGGGGGGAACTCCAGGTGATCCAAAATACACCAAAGCTGAGAAGCACTGTATCATGCATATCACTGAGTTTAGAAAGAACCCGTTTCATCTCCCCAGTTTACAAATGAGGCTCTCAGAGAGGAATTGACCTGCCCAAGCTTAGATAACAGAGCTAGGACTCAAACTCAAGCCTCCTGGAAATGATAATAGGAATAGCAATACTAACAGTGATCCGAAGTCCCATTTACTGAGGGCCTACCATGCACCAGGCAGTAGACACTAATGGTATCGCTCCCATTTAAGCCTCGTAGGAACTCTAAAACAGGCATTATTGTCTCCATTTTATAGACAAGTAAACAGGCTCCAAGGAATAAAGTGGCTTTCAAGGTCACTCAGAGTAAAGTAAAGGACTGGGTCTGTTTGTAAGTCCAAGTGTGTGTGCTTCCAAATGCTGAGGTCTTTTCATTATGCAGCAAGGACAAATACCGCTGAGCCCTTGCCACCAGACGCTGATGGAACCGTACGAATTACGCAGGAGGTTCGGATAGCACCTTCAAGGAAACCCGCGGTGGTGAAGTGATGATAAGGATGAGGATGATGAGGCTAAGGATGAGGAAGGGTCAGGGATGGCCAGATTGCCCAAGGCTGAAATCAAGTGTAAGATCACTAACTGCCTGACTGACCTATTCTCGGAGGCCACGTATCCACTCTGGCGGTGGCTGCCCTGGTCTTTCAAGTGAAGAAGATTTTGATAAGTAATCTTTATGTTACTTTCCTGTTTGAAAATTCAGTAGCTCGAAGTAGAGAAGCAAGTTGAGTCACGTGCATTTATGCAAACCTCAAGGCGGGAGTGAGCGCTTGGACCCTGCAGGGCAGTCCGGAAGATGACTCGGCCACAGAGCCAGTTCCAGTAAGGGTCTAACAACGCCTGTGAGAAGACTTGCCTACGGTCCTAGAATCCTCTACCAAACATCCTGAAACAAAGCTGCAGGTGGGGTCAGGTCACTGGGCTCCCTCTTAGGGAGGCAGCCTCCTCTGACCTTTGAATGTGGCCTTTGACCTTCATGAGTTGGGTGTGGCTTCTCACGCTCTTTCTCCAGCTTCCACTCCACCATCCTTTCTTCATATACGGGAGGCCGGCTCCTTCTGTGATGGAGCAAACATTCCATTTGAGGTCAAGGTACTTGGACCTCTGCTGTACTTAGCTTGAGATCCAGCCAAAGGCCAGAATCAATACCACAAATCACAGCCAAATGACAAGGAGGCTCTTGTCCATTTTCTCCCCTTTTAAAGACGCCATTTCTAACACTTAGCAATTTCACTAAGTCCATTTCATTGGTCCGTGTTTCCTTCAGAGGACTGCACTGAAGGCTCTCTTGGACACTAGAAAGAGCTGGTCACTTCCCCATTACCTGAGCAATACACAGCTCCCCAGGGATGCCTCCATGTTTACAAGTCACTGTGCCTCAGACAAACAGCCCTCAATATTCAAAAATACTCAAGTTTAATTTCTGTGCATGCTGCATGGTGAAATCAAAGGAGAAGGCTTTCATCTTTTAAACCTTCTGTGTTTAAAGAGTAAATGGGTTATTTGTCCCTCTCAATTTCTCAAAAGGCTTATTTTGGTTTTGTTTTTAATATCTCTGCTGTTCAGTGTATGCACAACACACAAGAATTCAGAAAGGAATTTCTGATGCCAAGTGTAGGATTTGAAATAGATGAATGATTTCATTAGACTTATCTGGACATTTTAGCAATTGTAGGTTGTACAAGGATACTTGTTGAAACATTGTTGGTAATACTGAAAAACTGGAAACAACCTATACCTCTACCCATAGAGGAACAACTAAATGAACTATGGTATAGTCATGTTATATAAGATGGGCAGAGAGCTTCCACAAACAGTTGTGCAGGCTGTTCACTGCATAACTCCTTTAGTGCCATGTGTGAATGGTAGCTGTGTTGTGGCCACTATTGCAGCATCTAAAAAGAGCATGGATAGATTTCCAAGACATACTGTTGAGGGAAAGAAAGTTTCAGAAGAGTATAATACGTGTTATTGTTTTTATTAGCATACATTTTTTTTTTAAGATTTACTTATTTATTTGAGAGAGAGAAAAGGAGAGTGTGCGCACAAACAGGGGGAGGGGAAGAGGGAAAGGGAGAAGGGAAGCAGATTCCCTCCCCCAACCCCTTCTCGGCTCAGCATGGAGCCTGACGATGAAGGCTTAACTCAGGGCTGGATCACCCCATCCGGAGATCATGGTCTGAGCCAAAGCTAAGAGTGGGACCCTTAAATGACTGAGCGACCCAGGCACCCCCATTAGCATACACTTTAAAAACTATCCTATGTGTGTGTGCATGTGTGCGTGTGTGCGCACATACATGCAAAAATCTCTGGAAAGATATCCACCAAACTCATAGCAATAATTACTTGTGAGGAAATGGGTAAGGGACCAAGAGATTAGCGGAACCATCAAAGTACTCTCTCCAAATATGTAATGTTATAGTTTTGAATAATATGAATGGAAATTTAAAAGAAATTTTTAAAAAATTTAAGTGGAAATTGTGGAGCTACTTAAATTCACACTTGTGATTCTTTTTATTTATTATATTATCATTATGTTTACTATATTTATATAATCTGTATTTTCTATGAATTATATACCTATGTATTATTATATGTTTATATTTAATGTTGATGTTTTGTTATATTTATATTTTTAATTATTATTTGTAATTATTTTCCAAAAGAATCATAAGGGCTGGATCATGAGACTCATATACTATATTATTTTATACTTATGTACCTATTTTTCTCACTAAGCTTGGAAGTCCCAGAGAGCCAAAATTGTAGCCCTAGATTTCTTTCACCTGTAGCAACTAGCACAAGAATAGCACAGCAAATTGGGAGTTAAGAAACTCATTAATTCATCAATTCCTTCATTCTACAAATATTTAACGAGAATTTACTCTGTGTCCTTAGAATGAATTAGGGAATACAACCAAAAGAATTTATATTCTGTGAATAAAAGAATGAATGAATGGGCTGAGGAAACCAGCCAAAGATCACCGAATCTATTGCAAAAAGAGCTCCTAAATATATAATTCATCTCCTTTTTAGAAACTTCCTCTCTTAGAAATTCCACTATTTGGTAATCATCTCCATAGGTAGCATAACTTTTCTCAATTTTGGAACCAATTTCTTTCTTGCTTGCTTGCTTGCTTTTCTTGGTATGAGCTTTCTTCACATTTATATTTTAAATTCAGAAACAGTCTAGCAAATTCTCCTCTGAATTATGTTCTTTCACTGTATAGATTACTTAAAATATCTTTCCCTTAGTGATGTTTTACAACACTCCTGCAAAGTTCTGTTTAATTAGATTAATAATTTCAGGGCGCCTGGGTGGCTCAGTCAGTGAAGTGTCTGCCTTCAGCTCAGGTCATATTGAGCCTGCTTCTCCCTCTGCCTGTGCCTGCCACTTCCCCTGGTTGTACTCTCTTTCTCTCTCTCTGTCAAATAAATAAATAAATAAATAAATAAATAAATAAATACATAAAATCCTAAAAAAAAATTAAATTAATAATTTCCCACAACAGTATTGCCACTTATAGTTAACCAAATATTTTCCATATACTATTTTCACATGATCCTAAACATAATTTTCTCTTGCTCCTAACTGAAATCCAATAAAGTGTGCTGGGCAGTATTTATTTAATAAACACATGAACCAAGGCTCAAAGGAGTTCAGCAACTTCCCAAGATGACACAGCTAGGAGCTGGTAGCATTGGGACTAGAACCCAGGTCTTTTGAGTTCAAAGCCAAGACTTGCTCATTCATCACGCCTACACACGTAGTCCAAGAGGTCGGGGGCAAAAATAATTATTTTAAGAAACCAAGTTTATTTGAAAACTGAAACAAATACAAGTCCAGATAAAGCCCATAAAGCTGTAAATTTGCATGCTCTCTCCATGCTGAGGTGTGTGGAACATCCACATTGGAGCTATGCACGCTCGGTTAATATCTATGGCTTCTTTATGCTCACCATTGAGATTTCAATTCATGAAGGCAGTAACGACAACAGCGAAGACAGTTTCTTAAGGTTTTTCCTGCACTTCTGTGCCCTCTGTTAGATCATCTGCCAAGGTTTGTGAATAGTGCCAAATCAGACAGCATAGCAGCTCTACGAGGCTCCTCCTGGGAGTTGAGGAATTCTGCAGTTGGAGCACGGGGTAAGATATAAAAGGCACAGTTATGGTCTTCTTTGAAGAGTTTAAAGGCAGACAATGTTAATCTATTCTTTTGGAATTTCTGGTGCTAAACCCCCTCCACTGAGCGGCCTCTTCACTTTCCTGTGCTTTTCTGGCCCAGGTTATCCTGTATTAGAATAAACATCCTAAAATGAGAAGGGATAGCATGATTCTATGCTTTTGAGCTTTCTCTGTGGAAAGACCAGACATAAGCATTAAAGAAATAAGTGCATGGTTTCCATTTGCAATCTCACTTACCTTAAGAAAAAAATTTAAAGATTTCTTATTCTGATCTTGTACATAAAACTCTAATGATCTCTTCGTTCTTGGTTCTGTTTTCCTGACTTCATTGTTAGGAAGATTGTATTAGCATGACAAGTGTAATGCTATTATTTTTTATTTAATGTTGATTAATTGCAGAAATTATTTTGACATATATTTGAATTTTCTCTTCAAAGATGCGCCTCTTTGTTTTTTGACTGACTGATTTTCTATTTGCTTCACTGAGTGATTACAAGTCAATGGCTAAGTCTTCTTACTCTTGAGAATATTAGTAAAATTTGTGCAAATTTTGGATACTGTTATAAGAGTGTGGGGCCAGTTACAAATGAAAGATACACTTCAATATTTTTAGTGTAAGAAACCAAAAATAAAGCATGTACAGCTTTATCACTGGCCCTCTGTTTTTTCTGTTAGAAATATACATTTATATTTGTGTCCCTTGGCCAAAATTTTCTATAAAAAACTTCTAGTCTTCACCATAATCATTAAAAGGACTTTTAAAAAAGTCCTAAAATCTGGCTTTTAAATTTTAATTATGTAGTGAGACTGGCTAGATGCTCACCGAACATATTTCCTCTTCCTGTGCATAGGGCTAACTTGAACTACAGGATGAGGCCACGTGATATCACCAGTAGGATGTGAGTGGTGGTAGCGCATCACTTTCAGGCTCAAACAGTTAAGGGGAGGTCCCCATACTCCACACCGTGGCTCCCCAGTTTCAAGCTGGATTTCAGTGTGCAGGGACACAATGCACAGAGAATGGCAAGGCTTCTGTCAGCCTCTGTCCTTGAATGACTTCATAGTGCAGAGTCACCAAAGACCTACCTTGGACTGCATCACTAGTGAGAAATAAGCTTTTGTTGTATTAAACTCCTGAGATTCAAGTCTTGATTGTTACAATAGTTAACTTAACCAGATTAATATTATCCACTTATGTTCAACTTCTGGATGTGTCTCCCTTAAATTTGGGTTATAATGGATTTTTATTGTTTAATTAAAAAAATTAAATGGCACGCAGTAAAAGCCTCCCATATGTCACAAAACATTTTGAACACAAACAAAATAGATATAAATATCCAATGAATATTCATGTACATTTTAAACATGGTGATTAAAATAATAAATCAAAATAGTAAGATATCATTAATTTGTATCTATCTAATATTTTAGACGAGATTGGGCGCATTCAGGGTGGTATGGCTGTAGCTACCTAATTTTTTAAATAATTGTAATCTATGTTGGTGAGCTCATAGAGAAATCAGGGCTTTTATTTTCACTTAGTAGAAGTATAATTTTTGTAATATTTTGGGAGAGAATTTTAATAATGTGTATCAAGTTCCTTAAAAATATTTATCCCACTTCACCTATAATTCCATTTCTAAGAACTTATTGTATAGAAATAATTACTGCTGTCATGTGCAAGAATGGTTATCTCAAGCTTGTCTATTTCCAAGTTGAGCAAACTAAGTCCACAGGCCAAATCCCACATGCCACCTGTTTTTGTAAATAAAGTTTTATTAGAACACAGCCACTACTATTTATTTACCTATTATCTATGGCTATTTCTGCAACAGCAGAGTTGAATAGTTGATACAGAAACCTTATAATTCACAAAGTTGAAAATATTTTATATTTGGCTTTCTATAGAAAACTTTTGCCAACCCCCGTCTATAATAATAAAAATATAAAATGTTGAATATCTAATTATAGAGTAATTGGTACATAAATTTTGGTACACCTTATAATGAAATTATCACTTGTATTTTTTTTTTTTTTTAATTAATGGGGAAGGGGCTCCTGGGTGGCTCAGTTGGTTGAGTGCCCAACTCTTGGTTTCAGTCAGGTTGTGATCTTATGAGTTGTGGAATCAAACCCCTCTTGGGCTCTGTGCTCAGTGTGGGGTCTGCTTGAAGATTCTCTCCCTCTGCCCCTCCCCCCATGCTCACACACACTTTCTCTCAAATAAAAAAATAAACAAATAAATAAATATAATGGGTAAAGGGGGTTGAGAGGTAAAAAGAAAATAAAGAAAACTTTTTTCATGAACTATATAGTGATGTTGATCTATGTTCTTCATATAATACTGAATAGTAAGTGCAAAAAAGTAGAATTCAAAATGATTTCTATAATATCCCAATGTCTAAAATTATAGATGCAGATACACAATAAATAGATGAGAAAAACACCAAATGTTAGTTACTTATGAGAGTAGAATGTCCAGTGGTATTTATTTTGTTCTTTATAAAAACTTTTCTATATTTTCTAAATGTCCTAGAGTCAACAAGTCCTACTTTTATCATTGGGTAAATATCAATTTATCCTATTACTGAAAGGAAAAAATTAAGTGGTTAAATTGCTGTGACATATGAAGCCTAGAACATGGGTAGAATTCCTTTTCATAGTCCCCCCAACTGGCGCATATGAGGGATGAGACACATAGTTAAGGAGACCCCAAATATGAGTGGGAATTAAACTGTCAGATAAAAGAATATTCAACAATTGAAGATGTTTTGCCTCAAAACTGAGCAAACTGAGCTCCTAGGTAAACATTGAACTGGCAATGTGTTCATTGTCTCTTACCCTCTTTGAGAGGCAGAAGTCTTAAGGAATTTCAAAAATTAGATGGAAGAAATGCCGGATTTATCGAACTTCTTTCTTTGAAAAGGAGTTTCGCGTAGGTTATCTATTTAAGTAGCTTGCCGCAGGGGCTGAACTTTACATAATCACGTCTGGACAGAAGCTTTCATAGCAGCCACTAGCTCCAGGGGGGATGCCAATGGAGAAGCCAGGTGTATTTTAGAGCAACTTCGTTTTCTCTGAAGAGTAACTTTGGATTCCAATGTCTAGATCCATTTAAATCTTTCCGCTTAGCAGTGTTACAAATATGTAACACAATGTCTTTCTGATTCATCTACCCTCAGATCACCTATAAGGATCTGTTGATGGTAACTTTTTATTAGTCTAGATTTGCTACTCCAATTCAACAAGTAGGTTATGTAACCTCCATGTAATTGCTGAGGAGGGAAAATGTATGTTCAATATCATGGATACAGAGAGAGGAAGGAGACTGTTTTCATGTGAACTTCTTACAGCTGCTTAAACAGAAGGAAACAATTATGAATCTCAGGTGTGGAGGCAAGAATTCAAATTCCTAGAAATGTAGTTGATTGGGGAAAGATTTGGGATGATGATAAATGCATTAAAATGAGATACATGGCCAATTACTAAGTGCCAGGCATTGAACTAAGCCCCTCACTTGCATAACAAAATTTAATTTTCACAACAATCCTATGATATAGGGACTGCAAGTATCATCCACATTTTACATATGAGAAAGTAGAGGCAAAACAAAGGTAAATTATTTTCTTGTAGTCATACTGTTAGCAAATGGTTGAAGCAGAAATCAAACCCAGACTTGCTTCCACCAGTGCCCATAATCTGTACTACAGTCAACTCAGGACTACCAACATTATGAAGAAATCATTCCTCCTGGTTGTATGGTCCAAGTGACTCCAAATTCTTGTTCTTGAGCAGGCGCCTTTGGAACACATGGATCAGAAACTGCTTCAGGCTTTTATTTCAAAAGATGAGCTTTTATCTTGGATCAGGTGAGGCAAATAAATAAATAAATAAATAAAAAATAAAGCCCAGGTGCTTTGCACACTGTAAAGTGCTAAAGGAAATAAAGAAAAGGTTAAAAATCATGGTGCCTGACATTAATAGCGATGGATGCGTTCTCAACATTCCTAGGGTTCTATTTGATAAATTAAAATATAGAAATTAAGAGAGAGAATGAAGTACAAAACATTGCATTAAACCCATCATATAGCTGGGTGGCTTTAACTTCTCTGAGAATGATTTTCCTCATCTGCTAACTGGGGACACTATGTACAGTATCGCAGGAGTGTCGTGAGAGTAAGTGAAATAGATGTGAAACACAATGCCCAGGTACTGAGTTCCAGTTCAACAAAGGACGGCTATTTGCTTAATAAATGTTAAGCAATTACAGAAGCTGGAAACTGATTCATCGATCTCTTCAAAAGTACATTTTTATATGGTTTTCCCTGTTGTCACAGACTTTTAGAAGGACTATCCTTAGCAAAAATTCCTTGTTCTTTCCTTTTTGCTTCCTTGCTCATGAAAGAAATGACACGTTACAAGAGTACCCTAAAGCAGATTCTCTAATGAACGGTGGGATTGAATGATCCTTGATAAAAGCTTTATGTCAGCTCCGACTTGGAAACAGTTTAGAACTTTAGAGCCTGCTGTAGTCTGCAGTCTGCAGACCAGCTGTAAGGCACCACCTGGGAGCATGCTGCAAATGCGAAATCTCAGGCCCCACCCCACCCTCACTCAATCAGAATCTGCATTTGAACAAGACCCCCAGGTGATTCACAGCACTTTCAAGTTGAAAGCACCCTGCAATTAGCCTGCTAAAAAAGAGAGACTATTGGGAGAGAGACCACGAAGCCCGTTTAGTGGGCTTCCCATTATAATGGCTATTGGATGGGACGTGCATAGCATGATTCCCGGCATGTATTCATTCACTAGACAAGCATTTATGAGCACCTGTTATGTGCCAACTACTGTGCTGCTTACTGGAAATAGAAAATTCAAGAAGAATCAGTCATGCTCTCCAATTTCACATCCTTGCTTAACTTAGAGTCAACCAGATTTTCCCCTGGTGTCCTCTACCTAAGGTCACCATCTATTTCTTCCTCCAGGGAACTGGTGACATTAATAATAGCAAACAGCCATGGATGGCTTGATCTGTGTCAGGCACTGTGCTGAATGTCTTAAATACTGTAGTGAACATCTGTTGTTTTGTCTACCCCTAATTTTTCTAGTGGTAATGCGACCCCTCCTGCCTTTTTGTTGTTGTTGTTGAGAGAAGGTACCCCTTACCCGATTTTCTGTCCATGTTGTTTTAGGTGGGGCTGGCATAGCCAATTAGCTCCAGGACCTGGCCGATTTGAGAATCCTTTCTCCTGGCTTCGGTCTGGAGCACATAACCCCGGATCCAGAAATGAGATTCTGCCTGAGGACTTTTGCTGGAACCATGGAAAAAGAGATACTCTTTCACTGTAGTTGCTAAGATGTAAGTTGTAAGTTTGAAGCTTGCTACTGGAGCTCATCTTTGCCAGCACATGAAGAGAGCCTACTTGAGAATAAAGCCAAAACGAAGAGCAGAGCCAACAGCTGGTGAAGAAGAGGCAGATTTTGAATATGTTCATTGGATGTCTTCATCCAACCATGCCTAAAGTCAGCCTTGCGCTCTCAATTCCTTATTGCACAAATTAATAAATTCCCCTTTATGTTTGAGTTGGTTTGAGTAGATTCTTTTTTTTTTTTACCTGCAGTAGATATCCTGACAGCACACGTAAATGTTTTCATTTAATCCTTACATGTTCTAAGATAGAGACTATTAATATATCCGTTTTTTGGATGAAGAAACTGAGGTTTAGAGAAACATCTTGCTCAACTATATAGAGCTGACAAATGGTAGACTAAAGACATGTCATTATGAAGATTTACAATTCATCAATACTGTCTGAATCATTAAATGCTGCATTTGAGAAAGATTGAAGTAAACATTCTAGACACTTATTCTTTTTTTTTTTTTAACATTTTATTTATTTATTTGACAGAGACAGACAGCCAGCGAGACAGAACACAAGCAGGGGGAGTGGGAGAGGAAGAAGCAGGCCTCCAGCAGAGGAGCCTGATGTGGGGCTTGATCCCAGAACACCGGGATCATGCCCTGAGCCGAAGGCAGACGCTTAATGACTGCGCCACCCAGGCGCCCCCTAGAGACTTATTCTAATGGCCTCTATGTTATGAAATATGGCCCTGAAGGACAACTGGAATAACTGGGCCATTGGTAATCTCCTATAACTGAACCTCCTTGAACAGGGTTCATTACAGATCTTATCTTAATTCAGTCTGTACAGTTACAGCTTGTAGGTTTATGGCCGCAACAGTGGGTAATTTACCCTATGGTCAAAGCCAGCTCAGAGCAAACTTGGGAAATAAAAAGGGTTGTCGTCATGCATCTTTCCAGTTCATAGTTCTACTCCTCCCATGCTTTTCCACAACGCACTTCCCAACAATGACACCACATTCTAACACTTTTTCTTGGAATTCAATTAAAACTTCTTTAAGAAAAGAATCAAAATTTTTTTCAAATTAAGATAGTTATGGCTGAAAGCAACCCATATATCTTGGGCCATCTACTTTAAAGCCACAGAAATGAACTATTAATAGTGGAAATCTGAGGGTCAGGGAAAGCAAGTCCACCCGAGATTTCTGCAATCATAGCACTAATTCCATCTCTATGTAAGGCTAAATCTAAGCAGGTCTGCAAAGAGTCACTGCTAAACAATCAACCTTTATGGTGCCAAACCCCCTGAAAGAAACTAATATGTAATTTTGCCCTTCTGAGAAGGAGGTGGGAAGTCAGACGGGAATGACATAGAAATTCCAGAGGTATTACAGAAAAACAAGATGAATAGAGAATTTTGCAAAGAAGTACCATTTATTCAAATGAGTTACAAAAAGTAGATCTTACCAGCAGAAGGAAGGAAAAAAAAAAAAACCTCAAAGTATAAAACACCAGTGTGCCTGTGTGGGTTGTCTCCTCTGCTCCAGCCCCGCCCCCCAATCTTTCATCTTGCTGCTGCTTCACTTCCAAGACAAATTGCTAATTTGTCTATTCTGCAGACCTGCTCTGCATTTGCCAGACTGAATCCTCAAATGCTTTATTCATAGGTGAGGTTAGTTGGAACTACATAAGAAAAATCAAATCTTATCTACCTTGTCCAAGTGTACTTAGAGTAAAATTCAATGCATAAAAATGTCTCTTCTTAACAGGGAGATTATATTTGTCTTAGTTGTAATACTAACCATTACAAAAATATGCATATAAATATGTAATTTTTATCTTTAATTGTATTCAATATAAATATGTATTCATTTATTTATTTAACAAACATATATCAGTGCCTACCCTTAGTGAGACATTGTTTATGATACATTATATAAAGACATGGGAATTAAGAAAGCCCAGGCTATGCTTTCCTTTTACCCAACAAATGTATATTGAACACTTAACTGAGGGCCAGGAAACGTCGGATCGTGCTATGAACAATTTATATCAGTTTTCTCTCTCAGAGAATTTACATTCTAGTGGGAGAAACCAAAAATAAAAGGAAACCTTAACAAAGTGTATTTCAGGAAGATCTAAGACGATAAAACAAAATAATAGAATATGAAGTACCCTGGAGAAGAGAGATGATGCACGATGCAGGTGGTACAAGAAAGTTCCCTGGAGCGGTGTCTGGGTGGTGTAGTCGGTGAAGCGTTCAACTCTTGGTTTCAGTTCAGGTTGTGATCTTAGGGTCATGAAATCGAGCCCCATGTCAGGCTCCACTCTCAGTGTGGAGTCTGCTTGAGATTTTCTCTTTCTCTCCCTCTGTCCCTCCCACTAGTGCTCTCTCGCTCTCTCAAATAAATAAATAAATTAATTAATTAATTTAAAAAAAAGGATCCCTGGAGAAGATGGCATGTGAGCTGAGTCTTATGGTAGACTGCATTATTGCTCCCAAATTTCCTCCTTCTTCCCTGTAAAAAGATTATACATGCCCACCATATGACTGTGGTGTCTTCTGTAGGAGAAGTTTCCTTCCCTACCACATTAACAACAAGCTTGTCATTGTGATGGGCTTTGACCGGTAAAACTTGAGCACAAGCAACCGTGAGTCAGCTCCAAGAAACTCAGAGGACTGGAGTTGGATTGTATCAACTTGCTTGTTGTCTTCCCTCTGTCATGAGTTTTTGGCATATTCCAGGTTGGGTTTGCTCTTTGTGCCTGAATCCCAGGATGAAGACAATAAAAATTCACAGGGAATGGATCAGCCATGCAACATAAGAGAGAAATAAGACTGTATTCCTGAGATACTGCTGATATACACTGCTAAACAATAAGAAAAAAAGCCAATTTTGAGAAAATCCGGGGAAGAGTGTGTGTGTGTGTAGCTGAGCTTTCATTTGGCATGCTCAAGGAACAGAAAGAAAACCAGTGTGGGTGGCACAGAATTGGAGATGACATAGGAGAGGTAAGAAAAGGCCAGATGGTGTAAATCTTTGCAGGCCATGCTAAAGAGTCTGGACTATATATAAACTCCACAAAAATGTTAAAAAGGACACATCCAGAACTTGCCTTTAAAACAATTTTCACTCATCACATTATATTTTATTGTTTTAACTTTGTATTTTGAGCTTATTTTAGACTTACAGAAAAATTGCAACAACAGCACAGAGAGTTTCCATGTAGCTTTCACTCAGCTGCCGCTGCCAATATCTGACATAATGATCAGAACAAGGAAATTAACACTGGGATAACATTATTAGCTAAGTTGCAGACCTTACTTGAATTTCACCCATTTTTCCACTAACCTTGTCTTTCAGTTCCAACATTTTGTCCAGGAAAGAGACACCACATGGCAAGTTAGTTATTTCTCCTTAGAGAAATAAGGAGAAATAGTTCTGTAATCGTTCTTCAGTGTTTTCTTGTCTTTCATGACCTTGACATTTTGAGGAGTATTGATCAGGTGATTTGCCAAATATTTTGTCAAAAACGTGGGTTTCTCTAGTGTTTCCTTGTGAATGGAATGAGGCTATGCGTTTTTGGCAAGAATAGCACAGAAATGATGCTGTGTCCTTCCCAGTGCATTGTACCAAGGGTTCATGATATTGATTTGTCTTTATTGCTAGTGATGTTGACCTTGACCACTTGGTTAAGTTGGTGTCTGATCATTTCACCACTGTAAACTTTCTCTTTTTCCTTTCGTAGTTAGTAAATATCTTGGTGATTTTCTACTTCCTTCTTCCCGTGTATATTTATTACTCATAATTTTATAGTAAGGAAGAGTTCTTTCTTCTCCCTCATTCGTTTATTTAACCAAATATTTATATCAGTGTAGACTCATGGACATTTTTTTATCCTCCAGGTCATAATCTAATCCCGTCATTTATTTCATTATTCAAAATGTTCTAGCTTTGGTCATTTAGGAACTCCTTCAGGTTGGCTTCTGAATAGAAGAGCAATTTCAACAGGCCCCACCTTCTGTTGAGCATTTCTTTACATCCTGGTACCATGAGATATCCAGGTTCATCACGCGTTTTTCTTAACTCAGCCGGGGAATCAACCACTTCTCCTTGCGGCCCTGGTTCCTTTCATTGCAGAATGGTGTTTAGAAACCAAGATCTCTTTTGTACTTTGCTTTTTTACGCAACAGTCTGCTCCGAAATCAACAGTATGTTGTAAAATATGGGGGGGTGGGATGCCATATCTTCTCAATCAGCTTAAGATTCTGCACCTACAATTTAAATACATGATAGCTCTGAAATACGGGGGAAAAATGTTTCAGTAAAATGTGTCCTTTAAAGCATACTGTTTAAATTTAAACCTTTGAAATGTTCCTATTTTACATCCATCTGTATTTCTGGCAGAGGAGCAAATATTTCAGACCAGACCACAGACTCGCATACTCTGGGCAGTGTTCACCATTGTCAAGCTCAGCTTTCCTTGAAGGTCAGCAGGCCTGACATCTGACATGAAGTCAAGCAAATTGTCTTTCTATTTCCGCAGTTGGAAACTATGCACACTGATGGAAAAAACTGGAAAAGACTGGCTGTGTTTGGTTTGGACAACTCACCCAAATGAGAGGGAGCCCAGCACAAGTTCTGCCTGAGTGATGTCTGAAAATCTGGCTCTTGCGTCTACCTTCACAACGCACCCATTTGACTTTGACTGGAGTTCAGCTACACAAACCAAACATCTTTGCCTTGGCTTCTCTTGAGTCATATCAATCTACAGCTCATCAAGAGTATGAAGTTTGGAAGAACAAAGAAGCGATTGAGCATCCTAAATCCAGCTGTTAATTTTGGCCTTTGGGAATGCCGATGAAAAGACTTAAAGATGTTTGTTTAATTGTGTTTCATTGGTACTTTCTGTGGTTAGTAGAAATTTGAGTAAAAATAGATGTCTTTTCGATTGTCATTATGAAGAATTCACAGCTACAAATGCCAACTTTTAAATTGAGGATTTTTAAGATTACACTTTCATAAAAGAAAACGTTTATCAGAAAAGTAGATGTCAATTAACATTCTAGGAGATTGATTTGTTTGAATATTGAGAAAGCCAATTCTATTTTTATCTGTCAGTTAAAGAAATTTTTCTGTGTTTGTAGTACAATGTTTCAAAACCCAGTTTAGTGGCATATCTGCAAATGGAAAGATTAACAGCTTGAAAATCACATCTTCATGAAGAAAGGAAAAGTAGAGTTTGTTTTATTTAAGAGTTACAGCTTTTCAATCAAATCTGGAAATACTATGTTCTTGTCTACCTTCATCAAGAATGGAGGAAATCCTCTGGATTAAGCCTTGTATAAAATATCCATGTCTCTAAGGCAAGAGTGTTGGGAATTAGAAAACCAAAGGATCCAGATGCTCACTTCCACTCTCCACTTGCCCTTTGTATGTAAATGCCTTGGTGTGGTTAAAGCTCCTACTTCTAATCCTATTTTAAGAAACGTGTATGGCCCTAGAACAAATTTACTGTGTGTAAGAAGCATCTGTGAAGCATTAAAAGGACAATTGCCCAGGCTCCATCCCCAGAGACTTTGACTCAGTTGGGTCCTGAAATCTGTATTTTTAACAAGTGCTAGTAGTTAAAAAACTGCCCTAGACTTGAAGGGGATAAGGAGACCATCCAGCCTACATTGCTCATTTTATAAATGAAGATGTTAAGGCCAAGACAAAAGTCAGAGCCAACTGCAATTTTTCAGACACTATTTTCATTCATTCAAAACATATTTAAGGGACACGTTACTCAGTGCACGAGGCATTGGGAATACAGTGGCAAATTAGATAGGTTTGGTCATTGTCTAGCAGGAAAGCAGGATTAATGACAGAAGGAAGATTATGAGAACTGAGTTATGGGCCAAATGAGTGTTTATGCCATTGCAAAAAACAGCTTTTTCCTTAGCACGGGTTATCATTATAATCCCAATAATTGAGAAAGATATAACAAATGAAAAAGACTTATTTTTCAAATGTTTCCTGTGTCTTTGGAAAGATCTGTTACATTTCCAATAGTTATATGCCCTTACGTGCTTCCACCCCTAGAAAGTTTCAGGGTTGCATTAAAATGCTGATATCTGGGAAACATCTGCTTCTTACCCATTACCAATTTCTAAAACCCGCGCTGGGGCTAACCTAATGTGAACCCTAAGTCCTCATGTCAAGCTTAACTTTTTGCTTATGCTGAGGAAGGCAAGCCCATCTGTGGTCAAACTTATGTAACTTGTACTTATAAAAAAAAATGTACTGTTTTGTCTTGCGTTCCATGGGGCAAGTAATGCAGATACTAATACTAAACTTGGTTCCCTATTTTCCCTTCAAAGGTGGCTTGCTTAATGTATTCTGCATGGACTTGAAAGGTTTAGGAGTATAGCAAACCTCAGGCGGACGATTTGGGCATATTAAAATCTCTGTAAGATATCAAAAGAGCTTTTAACTAAAAACTTATAGTTTGGAGATTAGTTTAAATTTCAGGGCTAATGTCTAGTCTTATTATTGCTAGTTCTAAAAGCGGGACTGAATAAACATCCACTTTCAGAATCTTTACCAAGATTCCTTTTTTAACATGTATCCCTGTGTTAGTCATTAGGTACCCAACCACATTCTGCTGAATGAATGAATAATGAATTGCAGTAACATAGGATTCAGCAAATTCTAAACAAAATTTTAAAGAATTGTATTAAATGATAAGTTTAACATCTATCATCTAAGTTGTAGGTTTCATCGTAGGCTTATAGGGGAGATTTCTCAAGCATACTGATAATAGTATTAACTTTTAATTTCATATTAAATTAGTAGATGATACAATATAGTAAAATAAATTTTAAACTTCAAATTGCTTCACTCTTTCCAATTATACTGTCACGAATATTCGGATAAAATTTGGATGGGATTTCATGCAAAATTTTTCAAAGTCCAAAGGCATGAGAAATTATTCCACTTGATATATCATAAAGTTTGCATATTTATTCAGATCTTCTTAACCTTGCAAGACTGTTAAAAGTGGTATGGAAACTGTCCATGAACAGGCTTTCTCATTAGATTTTTGGCACCTCTACACTGGTCTCAGCCAGAACCCTGAAGAGCAAAGGCAAAATTGGAACACATTTATCTGAATATTTCAGAGCTTCCAATGAGGTTACTTCCAAAAGCTAGGGAAGGGTCATGGGGATTCTTTTTCTCTTGATTTTTCTTCTATGAAAATCTTTCATTATCCAAATTCATTATGAAAAAAAATTGCATTTCCAAATGTGTTTTATTTGTAGATTGTCTGCACAAAAACTTTTTGGTTCAGTTTCAGGTCCAGAAAACAATCTTATTAAACGCAGTGGCCATCCAAGTGCAATTTAAAGATCCCATGGCAATTTTCAAAAGGAGCAAGGATTAATTCCAAATCTTGGCCAATATCAATAAAACTGCCTCTAATTTCCACAGTCCCGTTTGAGCTACTGTCAAGAGCACAATGGCTTTCTCCATTAGCATACATAGTTTCTCACTACCAGTGTTTAACTCATTACTTTGTAAAGCACTTTAAAGTACTTTAAAATACCCCAAGTATGAAAACTGCCATTTAAAACCAATCCTGCGCGGTTCTGCCCCGCATCAGAATAACCTAGCTAACCCACCTAAAATAGCTCTAATGATTCCTAAACTTGGGGTTTTACAAAAGTCTTGTTTTCTCCACCAATTCCAAACAAAGTGGGTACACCATGTGGGTTACTTTCAACCCATATCTAATTAGCACGCTATAGCTGATATTTGGTTTTTTTAAATGATCGTGAGTGATAAAAGTCCCCTTCTTGACTGCAAACATCTTGAGAGCAAGATCCGCTTCTAACTTGTCTCCCCCAGAGCCAATCATGATACTTTAAAAAAAAGTAGATAATAAATATTTGTATAAACATTGTCTTTCACTTATTAATCCTTTCAAACACCTGTCTGCCCAACTATCTTTCCTATGCGGCAGTCATGCATCAAGTACTAAAGATAAAGAAATAAAATTTTAAAATATAAGTAAATATAGGGGCACCTGGGTGGCTCAGTCAGTGAAGCATCCGATTCTTGGTTTCAACTCAGGTCATGATCTCAGGGTTCTGGGTTGGAGCCCGCATTGAGCTCTATGCTCAGCGAGGAGTCTGCTTGTCCCTCTCACGGTCTCATTCTCTCCTAAATAAATAAATAAATAATAAAAATCTTTAAAAAATAAGTAAAGATAGATAAATTGGTTCTGTCATCAGGAGCTCTTAGAATAAAACTAGAAAACAGACCTGAAAACAGACAATACAGTACAATCAAAGTCATGAAAATCCTAAGCAGAGGGTCTTAAGGGAACACAAAGGAAGAGTAACTGTAACTTTACAGATGACTTCCTGGATGATATCTGCACTGGGTCTTTAAGCAATTAGTAAATCGTATCAAGGCCAAGCAGAGGAAAAGCATCCAGTGCAGAGTGAAGAGAATAAGCAAAGTCACCCTGTTCAGAGAATTTCAAGTACTTAATATGACCAGCATAGAATTCTCAACGGGGAAGGACTGCCCCATTGGGAATGCTTTAAAAAATTAGAAGAGATTTTTATTTGGTCCGAATGATTGGTGGATATCACTGGCCCATAAATAATAAAGGGCCAGAGAGTTAGATATTTTGCAATGTGCAGGACAATGCTGCATTATGAAAAATTGTCCCAAGTTTTATACAGGTTTACAATGTCCCTTAAGACATTCATGTCCATGAAAA
The DNA here is from genome assembly GCF_002007445.2 of Ailuropoda melanoleuca. Taxonomy (NCBI): domain Eukaryota; kingdom Metazoa; phylum Chordata; class Mammalia; order Carnivora; family Ursidae; genus Ailuropoda; species Ailuropoda melanoleuca. The sequence goes on along the minus strand of NC_048233.1, from coordinate 61,563,385 downwards.
ATTTAGTTATAACTTCCTTGGCCTAGAGTCTCACCCTGCGTTACATACAACACAAAATATTTTTGTATAGTTTCAATACACACTAAACTTTTCAGGAATGTAATTATCATATAAATCAAGGAAAGATCGCACATTGCTTTGTTTGGAATTTTATCAGAAGTCATTCACCATTTCAAAAAAGAACATCAATGAGCAATACGGGTCTAGGTCTCCGGGTTGCCGATGCAGATACCCAGATCAATCTGTGTTTGCCGTTATCACAGCTGAGGTGATTTTATTTATAAGCACAAGCCTCTGACAGCTTCATTAGGCCTTCCAGTGTAGTTGCGTCTAAGCATTTGATCTTATTTTACTATATATTACTTTCCTCTTATTTCTCCTTTATATTTAATTAGGGAATTTTTTAAAAACTTCTGAATAGATAGGTTATTTTATCTATGACTTTCATTTCAGATTCGTAGAAGTGCCTTACAGAATGTTTGTTGTACCAAAGGGGGCTTTCAGTTGTAGAGGAGAGAATGGACTGGCGTGTTAAGAGCATCTCTTTCCCCAAAGGGCTCAGTTGTTACACGTGAACCTCTAATTGCTAGGAGATGTTCCCAGTTCTAAGGGTCTGATTATGGTTTAATGCTTGCTGAAAAAATAAATGAGCAAAATCAAGTTAGGGGACCACTTATTTTTCCCTGCATGGAACATTTTAATGTGATTTTACACTTATGTTTCCCTGACCGTTTCAGCAACATAAAATGCCTGTCCCATCTCGAGGCCCAGAGGAGTCAATTCGAGAGTTGTTTTTATCTTTTGCCTTAACTTTCCTGATTGGTCCTTCAGCATCATTCAGAGATGGTAACCATAATATTAATAAGCGAACATTTATTAAGCACCTACTACATACTAGGTTTCAGGCTAGTGTTTTCCATAGGAAATGGCCTAGCCTCACAGCTAACCTGTAAAGGTATGAACTTTTGTCACCACTGTACAGATGAGCAAACAGAATTAGGGGACTGTCCTGAGGTCACACCAGCTTTAAGCGGTAGAGGCCGGATCTCAGGCAAGGCGTGCTTGCATCCAAAGCTCCTATCTTTCCAGGATCCCAGACTTCGCATATGCAAAAATGGTTTTTCTCTTCTGTGTTTCTGCGGTTTCTCACCTTCTAGACAGATAAAGTTTAAAATGGACCAGCTGCAGGACATGGTTCAAATCTATCCCACCTGAAGCTGTACTGTGAAGATAGCTAAGAAAGCACACAACTAAAACAAAACAAAAGAATACTTGTTGGTTGTTACATGATGTCATGAGAACAGCAAAACCATGGGCTTCTTTCTGAAATGTCAGGAAAGCATATCAGATATGAACACACTGGTGTTGGATTTGTCTATGGAGAACTCATATTGCCCCAAATTTGGAATCACTGAATAGATGTTATTGGACCTAGCTGTGACATTGCCCAATATTGGCTAAAACATGGAACATGATTATGATGTATTGAAGGAGGAATTAGTGCTTGATCATATTGCCCTTGGGAAAAATTACTTTTCTTCTTTTGATTTAAAAAGATGTGACATCAGGGGCGCCTGGGTGGCACAGCGGTTGAGCGTCTGCCTTCGGCTCAGGGCGTGATCCCGGCGTTATGGGATCGAGCCCCACGTCAGGCTCCTCTGCTGGGAGCCTGCTTCTTCCTCTCCCACTCCCCCTGCTTGTGTCCCCTCTCTCGCTGGCTGTCTCTATCTCTGTCGAATAAATAATAAAATCTTTAAAAACATAAATAAATAAATAAATAAATAAAAAGATGTGACATCAAAATCTCTACCACATTAAATGAGGGATTCCTTTACACCAGGGGTAGGTTACCCATCCCATCATTGTCATTGGGGTAAAGAGGTACCTCTTCTTTTTTAAAATGCTTATAATAAAGATTTCAAGGGGCACCTGGCTGGCTCAGTCAGAAGAGCATGTGGCTCTTGATCTCAGTGCCATGAGTTCAAGCCCCACGGTGGGTGTGGAGGTTACTTAAAAAAATAAAATTAAAAATAAGATTTCAAGTAAGCTATGAAAGACAGCTAAACATATTTGCTTTAAATTTACTCTTATATACAGAATTTAAATATCTGCAGAGCTCCTCATGGATTTCATTTTCTTACCCTTTTCTTTCCATTCTCCTGATTCATTTTCCTCACGTTCCTACCACCACACACATGTGAAGTTAGTGTTGTTGAGTAGAAAGATAGTTGCCTTTAAAGCCAGAGAAACTTAGATTGAAACTCTCAGTCTGAACGGGAGACCTGGAGCAAGCTTATTTTCTTCCATGCACTTCATTTCCTTGTCTAAAAAGTGAGGATAATACCACTATATAGTAGAACTATGCCTGGCACATGGCATGTGCTCAATAAATGGTAACTATAACTGAATGTGCTCAGTGCTGAGGAGAGGAAGAAGCGTAAAACATGGTCGCTGCCCCTGAGCAACCTAAAATCTGCCTGGAATAGAGAATTCATTCATAAAAGAAAAAACGATAATAGAATGTGAAACACACTAATTGCAAAATTAGTCAGACAGACAGTAACTAAAGAAGTTCCCACAGGCAGAGCAGTCAAGGAGGGCTTCATGGAGGACAGGAACCTGTGATGAGACAGAGCTGGTCAGGAAAAGCAGGAAGGAGCTCCCAACAGCAGGGCTGGCAATGAGGAGGCACAATGCCAAGGACCTATGGTAGTTTTAGGGTCCACCACATCTTTTCATTATAATTTCTTTTAAAATCAAAGGAAGAAAATGACTGTATAGAAGCCACCCAGTTTATGGGATTTTTGTTTTAGCAACCCAAACAGACTTAAGACTCTCTTCAAGGAGTTTGTGAATGAAACTGAAAAGCAACAGTATGTTATATAACAAAACCAAGTATTATTTCAAAGAAAGGCTGTAATAGCACATGAGACTCTCTTTCAATTTATCCAGACTTGTCTGTCATTATACCTCATAAAAATTTTCCAAGCTTATTCTGAATCCCCAAGGGCTCCAGAGTCAAGTTCTTTAATCCACAGGGATCCGGAAAGATGTGGTCGTTCTCTATGCCTGTGTATTGTTGGGCTGTCACCAGATGCTCACTGAGACAGATATCACCAATTCTCTTTCTACAGAAAAAAAACAAAGGGGTAATCAGAAGTTGCTGACTGGAGTCCCCGAGTCCCTGCCTAGATTATTCACCACTACTAGAGAAGAAACCGCCATAATCATCCCTCATGGGGCGGGGGAGAACTAAATTTGAGAGTTGTTTTTGTTTTACATGAAAAGCTCAAAGTTACCTGTCTTGTTTCCTACTTCATTACAGAGAGGAGCATTATGTTTTTACACTTGAAGTCCCCAAATCCAAATGATACCAAGAAATTGATAAGTGGGTTGCATGAATTAAGATTTTTTTCTGAATTCTCATTAGGTAAGAATCATAAAACTTTGAGCCAGATGAAATCATAGATACTATCAACTTAATCCTTTTGTTATGAGGCAGTCTCTCAAAAATAGGTATCACCAGATTTTCACTCCTTATTCTCCTACTCAAACTTTTCCCTTTAGGCCATGACTAATCTTAGACTATTTTGTGGCTTCTCTTCTTTCACTTCCCCTATAACCGCAGAGTTTACCAGATTTTTGTACTCTTCTCTTTTCTCTTTTTTTATCCTATCCTAAATTTGAGGAGTAACTTCCAAGTTGTCCTCGCTCATGTGTCTGTACTGGGCCCATTCCGTCAAATAATCCTGATTCATTTACCCCATGAATGCCAAAGTCCCACCATGGGCACCAGCCATTCTTAAAACCAGTGTCATTCAGACCACCTTGCTTGATGTTATAAATCCTTCTTCCTTTAGCTTGTATTTCTTAGTTCTCCAGTTTGTTTTACTTCACATCTCACCTTTGAGTCCTTATTTCAGCCCCTTCTTGGCTTTATAAGTCTTCAGACTTGACTCTCCAGCTGGACCTTGGTGTTCTCTAATCTTAGCCTCAATCCTGGTCTAAAATCATGCCCCATTACCTCTGGTAAGAAGCATTCCAATTTCCTGCCCTCCTTCCGCAGGCCTACACATGCCCCCTCCCCCCACCTTTTCTGTAAGGAGAGGAAAACAAGAAAAATGGCCATCTCTACTTATGACTCCTAAACCATCAGGTCAAACATCATTCCTAAGATACACATCCTTACTTCCAGTTTTGATGGACATCTCCTCATCATAATTCCAACATCACTTCAGCTGTCAGATGCGCGAAGCAGAACTGACTTTCCTTCATGTTCCCCTCTCTTAATTATGTGGTCTCACCATCCTCCAAAGCACCCATGTTTGACACCTTCCTTCTACCTGTCAGTTTTGCCTCAGCAAATTCTTTTGCGTGTATATCCTCTTTTCAGGTCCACTGCCATCACCCTACCTTATGACCTCTCACTTAAAGGGTACTACATTCTCTCCTACAAGGATTCTTCTGTTCCCAGTTTCTATTCCCACTAAATGGCACACAGTGCTGTCAGAGTAGCAGTTCTCTGGGGAGGCAAGAAGAGGAAGAATGGTAGTCTGAGTAGGAATAGTACGAAGTGAAGACACAAACATAAACAACTTTGTGTATACAGATGACTTCAAGTAACTCTTCTCCACCATAGCTGTGTCAAAGCTGGGGTGGGACTTTTGGCGCTGGAGAAGGCAAGGTAAAGTAGACTCTGGTAGGAGTCAATTAAGTCGAATAGGTGAACTTTTCAGGAACAGAACAAATTCTAATGCTGCCTCTATAAAAATTGCTACCAAACACATAATGGTTACTGAATATGCTGCATAGCTTCAACAGCTTATAAAATAAAATATAAAATTGCAATACATAATAAAATGTGCCTTTATTATTAATGTGGTATATGGTACAGTGAGATCGTATGGTAAAATAATCACAAGATTTGAAGTTAAGAGACCTGGATTCAAGCATCAACTTCAAATGACTTGGGTCAAAGCACTTAACTTCTTTGAGACTCATTTTCCTTAGTTGCAAAATTGGAAGAATGATAATAAAAATATATCATCAGTCTGGTGAGAGAGAACTCTTTACATATAAAATATAAAGTTTTTTGCAAATATTTCACTTACATCTCCTACAACATAACTTATAATCTTCTTTAGTAAAGAGCTACAAATTCTTTCAATAGGTGGAAAATGCTGAGATAGAGAGCTCTGTATCCATTCTGGTCATTTCTGTTATTTCTGGCCTTCGTATTTATTTATTAAGAAAAAATTATCTTTGTTCCCTTGATTCAGTAAATTAGTATGTCTCATCGACACAATACTTGGCACATAGGGGATGCTCAAAAAACTTTAGCCAAATGTTGACAAGTGTCATGAAATTCTAGCATAACACCCAGAAAAATTTAGTGATGGGAATGAACAATGAGAAATCCATGGGAAAAAATTAATGAACAAAGGTAGCAAATCTGGGCAAAAACATGAAAATCAAGGCTTTCATGAAAGTTGGCAGGAAGAGGATTCACTATTCTCTAGGGAAAACCCTGGAGAAGCCTCTCCGTCCTCAGTAGGGAGTTATCTGGTTCTTATTTCCTCCTTCTTCCGACACAAGCATTTCTAGCCAGTTTCTCAGTGGGTCATTTCTAGCTTATTGCTTCCCCTTCTCCATCTTATTTAGCTCCTGTCTTTCTATTGTCTGCCTCTTATCTGTCATCCCTCCCTCTTTCTCTCGTCATCTGTGAGTGTATGCATGGTACATTTCTGTGGGTGGAATGGGGACATACACACACACTCCATTTATACTGAAAATGAAAACTTTTGAATTGACCCATAACTTTATTTTATTTTATTTTTTTAAAGATTTTATTTACCTATTTGAGGGCAGGGGAGGAGCAGAGGGAAAGCAATAAGGAGACTCCCCCACTGAGCGCAGAGCCCAGTGTGAGCTCAATCCCACGACCCTGAGATCCTGACCTGAGCCAAAACCAAGAGTCAGTCACTCAACTGACTGAGCCACGCAGGCGCCCCCAAAACCTTATTTTAAAAAATAATTGGGTGATATTATAAAAGACAAGATATTATCTATTAGTTAGTGTTCTTTGGTCTCTATTTTGTTTTTAAACTTCTGGATATTTCTTTCATACAAACAGCTACTAACGTACTCTAGACTTCATGCCTCAGGGAACGGAAACTGCAGCGAATGAGTCAGATTCTTGCAGAGGTCTTGGCGTAGCTAGTAGATCTGGAGGAATATGTAATTGATCAGAGTTGGACTTTTCCCCCCAGTCTGGAGTTGATAAAGTATTAAGGAAAGAAAAGAGCGTTAAGAAGGAGAATACAAAGCATAGGTTTTGGCAGAGTTTCAACAGGATGCCATCAAGGGGACAAAACAATAACAAAAGTCTACTTGTTTTGTGATCTGAGATAAGTTTTGTGGTCTGAGAGCAGGGGGGACCCGTGTGTCCCTTTTAGCAAGGGCTAAGCAAAGTGGCAACATGGGAAGAAAAGCCTCCAGTTGGTATAGAAACGGCTGAGTAAATTAGTTTCCTATTGCTGCCTAATACATTACCATAAAGTTAGTGACCTAAAACAACACAAATTTATTCACTTAGAGTTATAGAGGTCAGAGTTCCAGAAGGGGTCTCAGTGGGTTAGAATCAAGGTGTCTGCAGGGCTGTGTTCCTTTCTGCAGGCTCTTAAGGCTTTTCCAGCTCCTAGAAGCTGCCCATCGTCCTTCACTTGCATCCCCTTTCCTCCATCTTCCTCCATCATCTTTGTCACATCAAATCACTCTGACACTGACTTTTCTACCTCCCTCTTCCACATGGAAGGACCCTTATGATTACAACGGGCCAATCTGAATAATCCAGCATAATCTCCCTATTGTAAATTCAGGTGATGGATAACCTTGTTCCTTCTGCAACCTTAATTCTCCTTTTCCATGCAGCGTAACACACAGAGTTTCTGGGGATTTAGATGGGATGTCTTCAGCAAGCCATTCTGCACCTGCCACGGCTGTGGTGTGCGTGATGACTGACCCAACTTCATGGAGTACCCAAGGTAACACAAGGAATAGGAAAATGTGTTTTTCTCACATAGTTGAGAGTAGCATGGACATGGCATGGGGTGCTGGAGGACCCAGAAAGGTTGTGCTGTCAAATTTAGGAGAATATACCAGGACATTTATGTAATGGACCAGTGACCAGGAATGAAAAGCCAGGTACTGTAGAGGCCGCTATGCATTTCAGCAGTTGCCAGTGTGAAAAGATGGCAGCTAAGGACCAGACAGCTCTTTTCTCTTGACCCCAGTGACTATGATACATAGTGCCTTGACACCCCGACCACCCCCCTGTGAACTTAGATGTGACTTCAGGGAGAAAAAGAAATAAGGAACCTCAAATCAACTGAGTTTCCCTGGAATTGACTAAGACTAATTTTCCACTATCAATAGATTGGGGCCTCTACCTAGAAATTCGGTCCATCTGTAAGGGGATAAAAGCGTATTTCACATTTGAGTTTATCATGTGATATGTACTGCCTGCTAAACTCAACACTTTCTTTTTAAAGTAGATGGGCACATTTGGTTTTTTTTCAGAAACCCATTGGGTGGGTGTGTGTGTGTGTGTGTGTGTGTGTGATCTCACCGGTGCTTGTATTTCTCACATTCTGACTTCAGAGACAAAGGAGAGGGTGCTGGACCCCAGACCAGAACACTGTGTTCCATGGGGTTATCATGTCCTTCCCCCTCTCATTTCAAAATGAATTACTTTACTAAGGAAGAGGCTTTTCCTTTGGCATACATTTCTTTTTTTTTTTTTTAAGATTTTATTTATTTATTCGACAGAGATAGAGACAGCCAGCGAGAGAGGGAACACAAGCAGGGGTAGTGGGAGAGGAAGAAGCAGGCTTATAGCGGAGGAGCCTGATGTGGGGCTTGATCCCATAACACCGGGATCACGCCCTGAGCCGAAGGCAGGCGCTTAACCGCTGTGCCACCCAGGTGCCCCTTGGCATACATTTCTATTTCTAGTTCACTTGGGCTATTTTAGAATGGTGAAGCTGAGACCCTCCCCTCAGAAAAATAAAAGTTTTCAAAACCATTGCCTTTCTCAAGACTTATGTGAAAGAACTTTAAAGGATGCTATTCATCCATCCACTTGGGATTTTGCCTTCGGAAATGTCAAGGGAGAAGATGAGAATGACTGTTGAGAAGGTTTCTGCTAGGAGATTTATACATTCTTCCTAATTCCGTACAATAACATCTAAAAATCGACATTATGATCCCCAAGTTACCTATGGAAAAATCAAGATCCATGAAGTCACCTCACTTCCCCAAGGTGCCTTAGCCTTCACCCCTCCCAGAGGCAGAGTCTGCTGCAAAGGCTGGCTTGCAGATAGTTTATTTGGGAGGTGAGCCAGGGAGCAGGACTGAGGGACACAGGGAAAGAAACAGGGAAGAAGGAAAAGCCAAGACAAGGGTGCATTATAAAGTTGGCCACCTCTGAAGGTGACAGAGCATGACCCAGCTGTACCCTCCTGAGGAGGTCAGTGAATTGTGTCATCGAACTGTGCACCTAGGTTAGGAGAGAGGGAGGAGTTTACCTTTGGTCATCTACACTGACTGCTTAAGGTGAACGTTCAGGTACAAACTGCTTTGCTTTTCTAGTTGTACGTGTGTACGATGCCAAGAGTGCCTCCGTGGGTGCCCCACATCTAAGCCCTGGGGCAGGAAGCTAGAGATGCGGGTGGAATGTGGCAAGGCGCTGCCCTGTTTCACCTGTGCCAACCTGGTTAAAGCCTGTGCAGAAGTGGCAGGGACAGCAGGAACCGTACACGAGGTGGGGATGGGAGGACATGAAATGATACGCAGAGGTGGCTAATACTCAAGGTCATATGGCTATTCGATACTTAAAATCAGGCCTGCGTGACTGCAAGGCCTGGGTGCCTTCCGTAATTCAGATGAGTTCCCAAGAAGATATTTGGCTTTGTGGAACTTAAGCATGAGTTTATTACCCTTGGCAATTAGATGAGGATCTGGTATTGATTTTGCATTATATCAGAAGGGGAGCATTATACACTCACTCTTTGTGTATCTGAGGGCATGAATTCTTCCCCCATTAACCTCCAAAATGGGTTTGGAAATAAATACATTAAATACAGGACTCTAGAACAGCGCTATCCAGCAGAAAAGTAATGTGAGCTGTGTGCACAATTTTAAATTTTTTGATAGCCACATAGAAACGAATCAAATAACAGGTGAAATTATTTTTCAGTTTTTTTTTTTATTTAGCCCATTATGTTCTATGTATTATCATTTCAACATGTAATCAAATAAATGGTTTTTGGGGTATTTTGCATTATTTTTGTTGTTATACTAAGTCTTCAAAGTCTGGGGCACATTTCACACTTAAAAGCACATGTCAGTTCAGACTAGCTATACTTCAAGTGTTCAACAGCCACTCGTGGCTAGCGTTACCATATTAGATAGTGCAGCTCTAGGATATGTTCCACTCGTGAAATGAAGGAGTTAATCTGTGAAAGGCAGTACCATTGCACTTTTCCTTGGGATGAAATGGATTAGGGAGGATTTCTGTACACTTTCCTGACATTATGACTTTGGTCTATATTATTTTTCTCTGAAATAAACAAAATGTCAATTGGACAAGGTTCATGTCTAGAAGTGATTAAAACAGTAATTCGAAGACAAACCAAGCCATACATGAATCTAATATTTCAGGGTTTATTTCTCCTGTTCACTTGCCTTTAAACTGGAGGATGGGTAATTTTTAACCCAGGAAAAAAAGNTCTAATATTTCAGGGTTTATTTCTCCTGTTCACTTGCCTTTAAACTGGAGGATGGGTAATTTTTAACCCAGGGAAAAAAGAAAGAAAGAAAAAGTCTTACACATTCAAGCTTACTGCATATAGTAAATAATGTAAGATAGCGACTCTAAAAGTGAATTAGAAACAAGGTATCTTTTCCACCTGAACTGGAATATGTAAACATGTTTGTCTTTACTCCTATAAGAAGCTATTTTTTTTTATTCCTATGGATTTTTATTTCACATAAAGCATAGATGTAATTTATGTAAATTCTGATAAGACATTTGACAGCTGTTATAATAGAGTGGCTAAAAGCATAGAATTTAGAGATGGATCTGGGTTCAAATTCCAGCTTTACCTCTTACTGTGTGTAGCTTTGAACCAGTTACTTCATCTCTTTGAGCCTCAATTTTATCTCCTCTGAACCGGAGAGAACACTATCTATTTACAGGGTTATAGTAAGGATTAAATAAGACAGGTGATGTCAGAACAGTTCCTGGTACCTAGTCAGCACTCAGTAAATGGCAGCTTTTACTGTTAGTGAACAAAAATCTAACAATAGGGTAGACTACATAATATTCACCTTGCCTTCACCATTTCTCACAGTCTATCAGGTACGAAACATTTGTAACTCATGTACGGGACCATGAATTACCATGAGTGCCACTAAATTCTACAGCATTCAGAAATTTACCAATAAAAGGGTCATTTTCCATTCAATGCTGGGCAAATTGTTCATAAAAATCCATAGGCTCAAAGCAACCTGGCTGAGAAGGGTTTTTTTTCTCCTGTTCTTTTGTCTCTTAATCCCCACACTGTGGCCTGATTCCCATAACAGCTGAAATTAGCACTTTAATTTCCACATTATCTCCTTTATATTAGAGATGAATAATGTGCTAGAATAAAAAGGGGGATCTTAGGGGGAATTACCAAAGATGAAAAAAAAAGTATTATGCTTCTTCCTGAACAGCTTTTATATCCTGCACTGAATTATTACTGGGAAAGGAGAATACGTCTCCAGCCATTCCGTCTAGAGACAAATCAGAAGAGATTTGGGAGACACAAGTCTCCCGAGGTAAACCTCCTGCATTACTTGCCCCACATTGTTTCACTGGCCACTTCAAGCCAAGTGGTTTAAGTACACTTGTCTTTGAACAAAATGCCACAGATCACATAGTTCTAACAATAATAATAATTATAGCTAAAATTTGTACAGTTGTTGTCTTTGGGCCAAGCATAGTGCTCAGCATTCCACATGCATCAATTCATTAATTCAACCCTGTGAAGTATGTAACAGAGGCAGAAATTGAAGCACAGAGGTTTAGTGACTTGCTCCAAATCACACAGTCTGGAAGTGGTGGAACCAGGAGTCCAAGAAAGACATTTTGACACCAGGTTCACACCCGGCACCACCGCACAAAACACTAAGAAGACCCAAAACATGTACAACCTTCCAATGAGTTCTGCTGGCTCTACTTCCAAAATACATTCCCTGTCCATTCACTTGGTTCCATCTTCACCAAAACCATCGTTGTCTCAGCCACCATCAACTTTTGTCCAGAGAACCGCAATACCTTCCAACTATTCTCTCTGCTTTCATGCTTACCCTCCCACCATCAGTGTTCCACAGAGCAGCTAAGTGAACATTTTTTAATAGAAAGCAGCCGTTCCAATTTTGCTCCAATGCATGTAGCCTTCCATTGGTTTCCCCATCCCTCTTAGAGTAAGTCCGAAGTCCTTATCATGCTCTTTAAAACTGCACAAAGTTCGGGCTCTGTCAACCTCACCTACTCCAACTCCCCTCGCTCATCACATTGTCCTTTCTTCCCCTCAAGTATGTCAGCTCATGCCTTAGGGCCTTTGCACCTGCCATTCCTTCCACCTGGTGCACTCACACCTCACATCTTCATGTGCCTCAATACTTCTTGCCATGCAGGCCATCAGCTCAAAATCACCTCCTGAGAGACCATTTCTCATCACCCTGGCTACAGCCATCCACTCCTTCTTCCACTTCCCCATTTGCTGTGTATACGACATGACCCCCTGTTTTACTTTCTTTTTTTTTTTTTAATATTTATTTATTTGCCAGAGAGAGGATAAGCAGGGGGAGGGATAGAGGGAGACAGGCAAGCAGACTCCCNCAGGGGGAGGGATAGAGGGAGAAGGGCAAGCAGACTCCCCGCTGAGCAGGGAGACTGATGTGGGGCTCGATCCCAGGACCCTGGGATCATGACCTGAGCCGAAGACAGACATTTAACCAACTGAGCCACTCAGGCATCCCCTGTTTTACTTTCTTCATAACACAGCTCTACACAGTCACTTATCCTGTTTTTTTGCTACCTTTGTTTTCTACCTCCCCTCTGTTGATAGCAGAATTGGAGTAGCATAAAAAGGGCCCTTGTCTATCATATTTACCTCTGTATCTGCTAGGCCTAGAACATGACCTGGCACATTATAGACATTTAGTCAGTAAAAATTTTATTGAATAAAAATAGGAATAAATTATTTAATTATACTACAAAAAGCAGTCACTTTTTTTTTAAGGATTTTATTTATTTATGAGAGAGAGAGAGCACGAGCAGAGGGAGGGGGAGAGGGAGACACAGACTCCCTGCTGAGCAGGGAGCCTGATGTGAGGCTCGATCCCGGATCCTGGGATCATGACCTGAGCCAAAGGCACATGCTTAATGACTGAGCCACCCAGGCGCCCCAAAAGCAGTCACCTTTAAGCACATATTCTCTGGAGTCCTCCTATCAATATCAAAAGGGGAGTGAGAAATGGGATATAACAGGGATAAAGAGGGAAGCTCTAAGTGATTAATTTCAAAAAGAAACAAGGAACCGGACAAAATGTAGTTTATGTTGGCATTTTTCCTGTGCCTCCTACTATATGTCTGCCACAGGACTGTATCATCTCTGTGCTTCTCCTCTTTGCTTCTCTTGAACAAAAAAAAAAAAACAACAAAAAACAAAAAATTGCGAGCTCATGTATCAGGTGCTGTGCTAGATACTTGGTTACCTAAATATAAAATTCCAAAGAGGACACTGTATGTTCACACAAATAATAATGACACAAATGCTCTTTATGTGGTTTGTAAAAAGTGTTTTTGAATGATAGGACATGAAGTAATAAGAAAATTCTGAAGAATTTTAATAGCGGGGGAAAGAATCCAACTATAAAAGTCTTTAACTTGACTAAAATATTAAAAATATGCATTGAAAATTACTACCAATAATTTTGAGTGAAGGAAATAATAACTACTAATACAGTCTCCCTCTTTTTCTTCTTTTTCTTCTGGTTCTGAATCAGTCAGCTCAGGTTCACTTATGCTTCGAGAAGAAATGATCCTGATACTCATTTGTCTCTCTTCTTCGTGTCTGCCTTGGGGTTAGATACAGTTCTGCCCCACATTCTTATCTTTCTTATCCGTGGCTGCGGGATAAGCTCTACGCAGGACACTCCATTCTCCTGACAGAGGTCAAAACAAATGGCTTTTTTTTTTTAAAGGAGGCATATGTCATTTCCCTCATTGGTCTAAGCAAGCCATAGGGCCAACCCTGTGTTCACAGGCGAGGAACTACATTCCTGCAAATATTTAGAGAGGCCCCAAATATTTAGAAAAATAGTCTGCCAAAGGCCTTTTGTACTTTCCAAGTTTTCTGCAATGAGTGTATATAATATTTATTAAAAGAAAAATATCTGAGATGTTGATTTTTTTTAAGTACTTTTACTTCTTTTTAGCTGGAAACACATTTAGTTGCAATTACAATTTGACTTTCAAGGGCTTAAAATAAAGGCTATTCGCTCACATAATAAGAAATATGAGGTTATGTGACTTCCAATGGTTTAGCAGCTCAGTTATGTTAAAATCAACTTTTCATCAATTTTCTAGACCTTTCTCTCAAATTTACAGCCCATTGTCACAGATGGCAGCTGCTACTATGGACCTAACATCTTCAATGAAAGAAAGAGGAAAAGGAGGTAAGCAAAGCAAAGCAGTCACCTTAGACCCTTATTGAAAAAGCAAAAAATTCTTCAGACGTTCGCCCAGCACCCTTGCCCTCATATCCTATTGGTCAGAAACGAATCACATGACCACATCCAGATACTATGAGGTTTGGGAGAGCCCGGAAAGGTATTGCTGTGATTGGTTGAGGACAATCACGATCTTTCCTGGTGCTCGGCATATCGCTGCCTTAAACAAAGTCTGGGTTGTGTCAGCAAAGACGAGTTCGGAACTGGTTATTGGCTTTGTGTCTGCCACAGAGGGAGAAGAGGGGTCAATTCCTTCTGAGAAGTGAACTTGATGGACATTTTAGCTGGACCTGGAAGGACAAGGGGTTGTGCCCCATAGAGTAGGAGAGTGGTATTTCATAGAAGAGATGCAGCATGAGCGCTTGCAGGAAGGAAATGCTGACTGGTTAGTGTGATTTAACTATAGTGTACAGTGTGGAATTGTCAAGAGAGAGTAGAAGCTGGAGAGAGAGGATGGGACCAGATGACGGATAATAATAGTTTGCATTTATCGGGTGCTTGCTATAGATACGGAACTTTTACACTCATCATTTCATTAAATTGTCACAATTCCATGAGGGCGACTATTTCCCCCCATTTTACAAATGAGGTTAAGTAACCTGTTCAAGGTCACATAGTTTATAAGGGGTAGAGCTAGGATTGAACCTGGTCCACACTGTAGTGATGAAGAACAGGTGCTCTGAAGTCAGACTGCCCACAGCCTGCACCCCCACCCTCCCTCACTTACCCCCGATCCCTACCTCGCTTTTTCCTACAGTAACCCCCAGGGATGTGCATTGCAACTACTGAACACAAGCTAAAAGTCAGTGTGGTAGAGAATTCCCGCATGCTCACAGAAGAGAAGAAACCAGGAAGGACCTGGAAGGGGGGAGATTAATACAGAGACTGAATCACCCAAGAAGATGTTTCTCTTTGTCTGCACCTTTCAAATTAGGGCGAAAGGGAGACCGACCGTTAGTAAGTTCGAAATATTTGTTCCTCCTTCCAGCCAATTTACATTATCAGACATAAACAAGAAAGCATATGACCATTGGCTGGACCATAACTCATCTGCTACAAGAGAGGAGATGAGCTTAACAATAAAGCTTCCCAGAAACATCTTTCAAGCACCAGCTTAACTGCTTTAAAAGTCCTGCCTGAAACACTAATAAATACTGGCTATCCATACAATGCGTCTTTACTTCTTCATACCAACTTTAACCATGATGTAAAATGAGGCTTCTAGAATTTAACAGATCTTATAGTCACATGGTCCTCTACTTATGTTAGAATATGACGATTTTCTATCAGCATTCACTTTTTTCATCCAGATCCATAAGACTCCTTTAAAAAATCTAACTTCTCCCCCCCACGCATTTTTTTTAAATAAGCAAAGATGTATATACATAACCAAAATCTATGAAGTAATAGATTTGTGAATATTCTCATTTTGCTCCTAAAAGCTAAACAATTTCAATGTTCTACTTTATTTTGGGGTGGGATAGGTCAGTGTTTCTTAATTGAGCATGATTGTGTTGGCAACCATGGCCACCAAGAGCACTAAACCATTGTGATAGTCAAATAAATAATAATAAATGCCCACACACATTTCCAAGCACTCCCTCGAGAGGCATTTTTCCTTCTCTCTCCTTCTACTGTCTTGAGAGACATTGTTTGAAATGTGGCAGAATTAGGACAGAACTTGGGTTCTATCTATCTATTTATAGGAAATGAATTGATTTTCATATCTATAAAATAGGCATAATTTTAGTACCTACCTTATTGTATGGATCAAATGAAACATGTAAAACGTAATACTTGATGCATACTCAAGTACGTAGTCCCATCCAGGTGAATATGCTAGCTTGAATCAAGCATAGCATCTAAACTTCTTTTCCTCCTTCCCCAGGAAATGCTTAGATAGGTGAACAGAGTTTTAACTCACTGTTCCATTCTGCATTGCCATATTCTCGCTCCTGTTCACTTACAAAATTAGATAACTTGGAGCAATATTTTCAAAAATTGAATATAGCTCTATGATTGGTATAAAGGAGGATACTATAGAAATAATAATGGAAGAGAGGGTAAAGTCCATTCTGGAAAATGTGAGAATTACAGATCAGTAATGTCACAGGATTCTAGGAAGTTCTGTTTCCTTGATTTATGGATTCATAGTTTTTAAAATGATCTTTTAGGATTTCTTATAGAAAACATTCCTTCAATGAGTGGGAAGTTAAACCAGATAATCTAAAAGGTTCATACAATTTCTAAAGGTTTATTAAAACTTCCGTGATTGGATCAGTCCAATTTCTACCCTTAAAGATGTTAATGGCTTTAAATTACTCTAGCCTATATTCTTTATGTATTATGATAACTGTACACAATAGTTTAAAGCTGAACCACTAATCTTGAGTTGATAACTGGGAACAAAATGTGGCTTCTATCCACTGATTTATATTTACATACTCAAAGACATATAAATATTTTTGTCACAGAGATTTAACTAAGCAAACAATATGAAGGGGCACTTACAAAACCTCAGTTCCTTTCCAAAAGGAATGAAAATAAAGAAAAGGAAAAAGGGATCATTTCAAATACCTTGTTAAATATGCTAATTTTAGTTTAGATTTCAGTTTTGTATAAAACTATTCCAGGAACAAAAGATATTTCCTTAATAGAGAAATTCACTTTGCTGGATATTTTCCATTACCCTTCCAAGATATTCCTCACCCTGCTTTGGACCTGGGAGACAAAGCTATACAGATTATGTCAACTGGGCTCTTGGCTTTCTGTGTTCTTTTTGTTTCCAACAGGAAAGAACAGCAGGAGGTAGGCGGAAGGGAGAAAGAGGAGAGCGAAGTGTTTCTTCTCCTTCCTTCATCATGTGGTCAGTGCAGTTGACTACATTCCTCAACGAAATGCCACAGATTTTACCTGGCAGTCTTCACCTATAGGTGAGGTGAGATTCTAGTAACCACTCCCTACCCTGTCCTTTTAGGTCTGGGGTGGTAAATCTTCCCACTGTTACTAGCCCTGGAGGATAGCACTTTTCCCTGTTAGTTTCCCTAAACTCGGTAATACATCATTTATTAAACGTTTCTCTGTTAGCGATTTTGGGTATGTCACCCATTTCCTGCTGGAACTCTACATTCACTTTTTGAAATTGGCTACAAGGTCATTTGATGACTACAGTGTTGGGTCAGTTGCAGCACGATGGTTCCAGATGCCGGTGTTGGAGTCCAAATGCTTGGGTTGAAATCATGACTCAACCACTTAGCTACTGTGGAATCTTGACCAAATTTCTTAGCTTTTCCACATCTCAGTTTCCGCATCTATAAAACAAAATGGATACTAATAATAACTACCTCCTGGTGTTATTTTGAGGATTAAAAAAATGTTTAAAGGATGCCTGGCACATCATAAATTCTTAAAAATGTGGACTACTTTTATTATGTCTTCTTACATCCTGCATGATCCTGGGTGGTAGGCACTGAAAGAGTAGTAAAAATAACAATGTACCTAAGGATAATGTAATCAGTCATCATTTCAGTGCTTCCATTCATCAATATTTGGACTTGAAGACAAATATATTGGACTAACTTCTTTGAATCCAGGTGCCATTTTTAAAATCATTGTTCAAAATTCAGCTATGGTATGATTTCACTCATATGTAGAATGTAAGAAACAAAACAAACAAGCAAAGGGGAGAAGAGAGAGAGAGAGACAAACAAAGAGACTCTTTTTCTTGAAGACTTTATTTGAGAGAGAGAGCAAGCACAAGCAGGGGAAGCAGCAGGCAGAGGGAGAAGCAGCCTCCACCTGAGCAAGGAGCCCGATGCAGGGCTCCATCCCAGGACCCTGGAATCATGAGCTGAGACTAAGGCAGATGCTTAATTGACTGAGCTACCCAGGTGCCCCAAGAAACAGACTCTTAACTATAGAGAGCAAACTGATGGTCACCAGAGGGGAGGTGAGTCGGGGGATGGGTGAAATAAGTGATGAGCCCTGGGTGATGTATGGAATTGATGAATGGCTGTATTGTACATCTGAAAATAATATAATACTGTATGCTAATTGTACTGAATTAAAATCAAAAACAAAAATTTTAAAAATTAAAACAAAATTCAGCTATGGTGGTAAATTAAACTGTAATTGGTGAAGCACTCATGTATTAGTAAAAAAAAAAAAATTGGTGGCATACTTAAACAGGTTCACTGAGGAGAGTTTAACAAAGAGACTATTTATAAGGTATGGGAAAGGTTAAGGGAAACCTGCAAGGAAGGGTGAAATATCGCAATGCCAGCAACATCTAGGAACTGTTACCATCCTTAGGCCTGAAGGCACAATGGGAAAGAAAAGAGGAAGAATAGGTTATGGGAGCTTTGAGACACCTGTACCTGTAATTATAGGGAGAGCTGCCTGACAGGAACAATGGCCCTCAGCCAAGAAGCCAGGGAAACAAAAACCTGAGCTTACTTTATTCTAACCTCTAATCTTCTACTGATGCCTCCCCTCAGGAGAGGGCAAGGGAACTTCAGTCCATAGAGGGTAACCTCCCAGGAAACAGAAAAGGTTATAGAAGTGTAGACAGGTATGACACGGGTATGAAAAGACAAGTAGATTATGACTAACACAACATATAAAACCTAAGCGAATACAATTTCCTTAACTATTTTTTTCTACATGCCTATTTCTGTATCCCTCCAAATAATTTATCATTACTTTTGATTGTCATTCTAAGAGATTTTTTTTTTTTAGAGAGAGATCCCACATGTGAGTGGGGGTGGGGGCAAGGGGCAGAGGGAGAAGGGGGAGAGAATTTCAAGCAGGCTCCAAACCCAAGGTAGAGCCCGACATGGGGCTTGACATGGGGCTCAATCTCACAACCCTGAGATCATGACCTGAGTGGAAAATCAAGAGTTGGACACTAACCAACTGAGCCACCCAGGCACCCCAACCATCCTAAGGGAATTTATGGCAGCAGAAAGTAGAATTAAAAATAAAATATGGAAAATGTGTCAGTGTATGTGATATAATTAATATTACCTAGAAATCAACCCATCAAATTTTATTATGTATATCTAAAGCACTTTCACCATAGAGTCTCCTTTTAATGATGATGATGATGCTGGCTGTACCAACCATTATTAAGTGCTTACTGTATATGAGATGTCTTTCATATGTTTTCATTTAGCTCTCATATCCACCCTAGAAGGAAGACATCTCGTATAAAGTGGAAGTAACAGGTTAAGAGATATTTAGTGAATTGACAGAGTTCATCTGGCCAGAGTAGCCCTCTAAAAACCCCTTAGAAAAAAATCCAAGCTTCAAGACCTGGAAATTCTAAGAATAAACCTACAGCTCAGAGGCAGAACATAAGCCTGGGTAGCAGAACCAAGAATTCAATAGGAGTGGAGATGTTGGTGGATGGAGTGGAAGCTTTCAGCAAAGGCGAGTTCTGGCCTGGCTGTGCACTGTCTTAGGACCTCTGGCCTATTATAATTACAGAAATGTGTTCCCCCCAAGTCCAGCTGGCTTACAGGGCCAGGGAAGGAACCAACATTTCCCCTCCTGAAATTAACAGTTTATGGCTATGGAAGACCTTTTCCCTTTCCTCATGCCAAGATTAAAAGAAAGCACATCTTTCCTTTCCTGCCCACCCCCATTTTCCCTCATCCCTAGTGACAGGCAACATACCATCCCCACCCCCTTGGCTTAAGAAGAAGCCGATAACAGGACCTGAGAGCAGAGTGACAGACAGGAATTAGTCCCACCCATTTTTGCCCCCTTCAGGAATAAGTCACCGGTGCCGCTGGTGGGAGCACAAGGCAGCATCAGCTTTTTGATGGGAAAAAAAAAAAAGATCATAGAAAACTCACCTCACTGCGGGCCTGCCAGCTGGAAGCTTGACTGAGGAAGAGAGACGGGCAGGTGAAAATGGCTCGCCAAGAGGTCAAAAAAAGTCGATATAAAAAATGAGACAAAAGTCCTAGGAGCATAGTAAAATTCTTCAGCTTTCATAACCCCACCACAATTGTGTCAGCTTTGCTGGGTCAATTAGCTGCCTACCCTATCTTCCTCTGTTGTTAATAATGGGCAATATCCTCTCCCTTTAAAGAATGAAAATGAGGGATTTGTGGTTATAGTAAGCTATCATTAAAAGCACATGAATTCCTAAAAGCCTCTGAAAATAAATTAGTCTTTTCACATTACCATCTGCAACCATTTCACCTCAGCTAGTGATCCCATTAGCCCTTGTGCACTCTAAATAGGAGAGGGCTTGGATATTACTTAAGGAAAGATCTCCAAGGGAAATCAAGTGGTTGCAAAGATCAAAAAGAGAAATTCCAAAGGTGGCATCGATACTCTCACATTGCTCCAGAGCCAGGACCCTGGGCCACGCGAGGGACGCCAACTGGGCCATCTCTCAAAGATAAAGATGGACTCTCTAGTACAAGTCATCAATAAAACTCCAGGATGACTGGAAACAAGGAGGGAATCTGCCCATCTGCATTTAAGTATAATCTACTTAACCTCTACCTACAGGTCTCTGCTTTCCAATAAACCAGAACGAGTTTGTAACCATTCTCTCTACCTCTCTGCAGCATCCAATGCTGTTGACACTGCCTCCCTTTGAACTTATCCTTTCCCTGGTACACTGGGTTGGATAGTGGCCCCCGAAAACTCAGGAACACCTCAAACCTTGAAATGTGAACTTATTTGCAAAAAGAATCATTGCAGATAGAATTAGTTCGATTAATATGAGGTCATACTGGAATAGGATAAACCCTTAATCGGATGTGACTGGTGTCCTCATAAGAAGAGAAGAGACAGATCCAGAGACATATAAGGAGAACTCCCTGTGACAGCAGAGGTAGGATAGGAGTGATGTGTCCATAAGCCAAGAATTGCCAGCAACATCGCAGACCAAGAAGCAGGTATGAACAGCTTCTTTCTCTGAGCCCCTAAGAAAGAAAGAGCCAACACTGCCAACACTTTGATTTCAGACTTCTGGCCTCCTGAACTGGGAGAGAATGAATTTCTGTGGTTTTAAGTCTCCCGATGGTGCTACTTTGTTGCAACAGCCCTAGGAAACTAACATACCTGAGTTTGGTCATGCCACATGCTTTGGCGTCACATACTCTCTAACCACTACACTACCTAGCCTTGAAATGATGGAGTTTCTCCAGGCTCTAGCCTAGGCATCTTCTTTTTGTCAATCTAACCTTCCCTTTGCAGACTTCATCCCTGCTCATGACTTCATTACAGCCTTCATACACTTGACTCCTACAACTATCCCACCTGGAGCGTCTGGTCTCTAACTTCCTACTTCATCTCCTGGCTTCCACAGAGCATCTCAAACACGTGTACCAAATCAAACTCACTCTCTTCTTCCCAATCTCATGTTTTTTCCAGTAGTCCCTCTCTAATGCCAGGGTCAGCAAGCCTTTTCTGTAGAGACGCAGATAATAAATATTTTAGGCTTTGTGAGCCAGTCTCTGTTACAGTTACTCTACTCTGCATGCATAGCAGAAAAGCAGCCACACACGATATATAAAAAAAGGAGCATGGCTGTGTTCCAGTAGAACTTCACTTTCAAAAATAGGCAGCATGCATGACTCGGCACATGGGCCACAGTTTGCTGTCTCCTGCTCTAAAGGGATGAACCCTTGCCATCAGTTGTGTTACCTATTACACCAGCCAGAAACCTGCTCTTAACATCTCCCCTCACTCCTTTCCCCTGATACCATCTCAGTCCTTCAAACCTTGCTTTCTAAACGGCTCTAATCCATCCCCTGCTCCACATTTCCTCCACTGTTCCTCTCGTTCTCTTTTGCCTGGATCATGGCCCCAGTCCGTTGACTTGTTCACTCACAGCCATTGACAGCCGCCCCCAAAGTGCTCTATGCACCACAACAGAGTGATATTCTCAAAACTGCAAATTGGGTCATGCTACTTATGCCTATTGTTCTTAAAATGACAAAATTTCTTAACACAGCCAGCCATCCTCCTATATGGCTTGGAGCTTATATTTTAGTTCCTCTTACTTTCTTTGCACATACTCTTCCCTCTTCCTAGTGTACCTTAATTGTCCTCTTTCCTTAGTAAAAGTCTGTTCATCTTTCAGATCCAAGCCAAGTACTACTCCCTTGGAGAAGACTTCTCTGGCCTCTTCACGTAGACCATGTACCCCCATTAAAATCTCTTACACCATTATGCACATCTGTGCATTATAGTCAGAGCTGTAGTTTTATACTTGACAGGAGGATTTCTTTGCTACTAGACTGTAAGCTTCCTGAGGACAGGGACCTTGTTTCTTTCTGCCCTCTGAAGGGTCCCCATCACCAAGGACAGTAGATGCGTAAAAAATAAATGGATAAATAAATTGAATAAATCTTGATGAGTATGGGGATTCGTCCTCCTTTCACTCCTGCTTTAGCCATCACTGCTCTACATTTCTCTGTTTCGTACACTAGAATCCCATAAAGACTTCTTTTTAAAGAATGGTTTAATATCTTGGCAACCATGAGCTAGAAATTTCTTTACCTCTGCAGGGTTTCCAAGTGTAAAGACAAAACTGAGTCAGCAGACACCTGTGCAGGAATGTCATTTCTACAGAAAGCAGCCAGACTGAGTGTGGAGAACTCTTGCCTCTTGTTCATACTGTGAGTGTAAATTTAAAAATTTGGAATCTATTTTATTTACCTCCCACTTTAATTTTTAAAGACATAGTAATTTTCATAGCATTAAGTTTTTCATGATTAAGGAACATCACAGAGACTTTTTTCTTCCCTAAAGTTCAAATGTCTTACTGGATACCAAATAACATTAAATAGTTGTAAGTGTATAATATTGTTAAGAAAAGAACTCATAAAGTAATTGAGAATAACAACTATCATCTGTCCATGATGAATTAATTTGTCCACTGTGCTTACTTTGAAATGTCTATTTTCAGTGTAATGATGAAATTGTATGCCGATGCTTCTTAGATCCTGGCATCACATCAAAATTATGTGTTGAGCCTGACAAAGTGGCAAATTCTATTTGAGTTCCCTTTTTTACATTAAATGTTATACATATGGTGTTTTTTTTAAAAAAGATTCCTTTTATATATTTTTGGAAGGTTGTGTATTGCTCAAGAAAGAGTTTTGAATAGGAATTAGGAAGCTCAGTCTCTAACCTGCCTATGCAACTAACTAGCTAGCTGGCTTACCGTTAACTTTTCTGCATCTGTTTTCTCATCTATAGTAACGAGGAAAGGAGTACATTTCCTACCTACTTATCTAAAAGGGTTGCTATGACTCTCTAGGAAGATAATGTATGAAAGAGTTATAATAGTTCTATGCAAATACAAAGAACATTTATTGTTATTAGTATTTATCATAGAGAACAGGAAAAGCAAGGCAGGCACAATCTACAAAATATGGATGAATAATAATTAATTGATAAAAGGTTTCAAGTTATTGATGGATAATAGTTCATTAGTGACAAGTATGCAAAATATGAACATATTTCCAAATAACTTCCAAGGAAAAAATATTGAGGAGGAATGTGTATTTATCTGGAAGCATTTGCACAGTATATTGCTAAAGGTAAAACAGGGACAATAAGAAAGTAATAGATGCTTCGTGGTACGAGAGAGATGGCAGGAAGGAATGAGGGAAGGGGGGGAGGAGAGGGAGAGGGAGGAGGGGGAAGGAGAGCTAAAGGACATAAAAGTATGATAAGCATAGCAACTTCTGGATGGAAGAAATATGAATCCTTTTTTCCCTTTGTGTTTTCTGGGTTTGCCAAGTTTTCAAAACTGAATACTGATCATATTTATATTATGAAAAGGACACAACATATTTTTTAAAGTGTAAAATGACCCATAGACAGTGTAAGTTTTAAGAAGACAGATTTTTCATGTAATTCAACTATATTCAATATTGGTTTTATCAAAGGTTGTTTGCTGAAATAAAATTCAAAACATAACTTAGATTTCTGCAAGTTCTGGTATCATAGGAAGAGGGTAAGATTATTCAAGATATGTTAATAAGCTTTCTTTAAAAACTGAGTGTCGCCCCTTTGCCACAATTTTCCAACATGATGCATCAGTTGGGAAGCACCACCTTCTGTCAGAATAAAGAGGAGAAATGCAGATGAACTTTGAAAGAAAGGTTGGTTTTGTGTTTTGAGGAGACTTTTGTTTTGTTTTCAAGGCTAGATTTGAGTTCTGCTTTAAGAAAAATCTAATAAAACAACAACAAAAAACCAGTCATTGTATCCCCAAAGTGGATTTACAATCTGACATATACAGGGGAAGAAAAAAAAAAAAAAACTCACAAAATTGAATGCTGGTTCCTTAAAATCTATATATCTGATAATGTGGTCAAAAATCAATTTTCCCCTTCATCTTGATAAAATTAAATTTAAATGTCTTTTTTTGTTTTCTATGTTTAGAATTCTGAAAAAGAGATGGAAGAGAACAAATATCTATATCGACTTTTTTTCTGGAACTTGAAGCAATTTGATGTGAGGGGTCAGGTTATCATATGCCACTGTTGTACCATCTCCTAAAGCAGAGATGGAAGGAAGATTTGGGATTTTTCCACATCCAACATGAAAGAATTTTAATACTGCATAAATTGTTTGAGATAACCTAGTAGGGTAAAGGAATGGGTTTTCATCTCATATTTCATTTCTCGAATGTATTAATTGAGTTGCCTGTTCAACTGGAGGAAATTGGGAAGCCATGTCCAGGTTGAACAGGACAGTAGGATGTAATTGGTTACCAAATTCTGGGTGGTTATGGAAAGGAGAAGTGGTTGTATACATGTCAAAAATTTTCTGTCCCACCCAATCCACTGATTTTACTAAGGAGAAAAGAGGCTCAGAGAGTTCAATTTCCTGTTTCATAAAATTCATGAAGGGCCCAACTGTGCCCATTCTCCTTCAGCATCTTCCTCCACTGTTGATGTCTGTTCTTTATCAAGCTCCCTAGCTCACAAATTTACCTCTCCTTCTCCATTATCCTCATATTATTTTCTACTTTTTATGTCTACCACCACTCAGGTCTCCTCTCTCCTACCTATTCTGTGAAAGCCATTGAAATTTATCCTTGGCACCTCATCTCCTCAGACCTCAAGGTGTCGATTATTTAAAAATGAAAAAAAAAATCATTGTTATCACCCAAATGTTGCACTGAGACCCCATAATTATAAACATTTTTTCTTTTTTTATATTTTATTTTATTTTTTAATAATAATATTTTTATTATATTATGTTAGTCACCATACAGTACATCCTTAATTTTTGATGTAAAGTTCTATGATTCATTGTTTGCATTTAACACCCAGTGCACCATGCAATACGTGCCCTCCTTAATACCCATCACCGGCCTATCCCAGTCCCCCACCCCCTCCCCTCTGAAGCCCTCAGTTTGTTTCCCAGAGTCCATAATCTCTCATGGTTCATTTCCCCTTCTGTATAAACATTTTTTAACTACAAAATATTTGAACCAAACTTGGACCCCAGTTATCCAATTCTCTCTCTCAAATATATAGTTGGGGAGATACGGCCTGTGGCAGATTTAGGGGAAGATATTTTTTTAGACAGAAAAGTTAAATTAAATTGTCTAGACATGTCTCTGATTTAACAGAAGGTTTCCCACTTGCTTGTCATCAGTTCTGCTGTCAAACCAAAAGGATTTCACCTGTTTAGATCATAACCTGGAGACATGGTCCTACTCCCCTTTATTCTTTTCTGCCTGTTTCTCCACATCCTATTAATGTTAGCTGTATTTGTTTTTCAAGATGAGGGTGAACTGCTTCAGAGATGAAGAAATCAAATCATGTAAGACAAGGAAGCCAGTCAAACCTCTATGTGAATGAAGAAATTTGTCAAGAATAAAGATAGAATTCCTATAGAATAAGAAAAAGGTGAGCCAGACACCAAAGGATTCATCTAAACTTCACTGTTTAATTCATCACTCCATAAGTTAGTGGTATAAAACCACAAATATTTATTATTTAGCTCATGTTCTGTGAGTTGGCTGGGATGACTGGAATAGCCAGAAAGGCTGGGGCAGCTCTTCTGGTCTAGGTAGAAACCTCTGGTCTTTATAGTTGGTCGGCAGCTCTGCTGGGTCTGGATGGTCTGGAGTGGCCTCACCTGTGTACCTGGTAGTTGGATCTCAGCTGGTCTGCTTGTCTCTGCTCCATGTGGTTTCTCTCTTCCATCAGCTGCACTCAGCCTGTTCATAAGGTAGAAGTGTTCTGAGGACAGAGACAGAGAGAAAGCTACAAGGCATCTTAAGATCCTACCTCAGATGTAGCTTAGTGTTCTTTCAGCCTCATTCAATTGGACAAAAAAGTTGCAGTGCCAGCACAGATTTAAAGGATAGGGAAATAGAGGGGCGCCTGGATGGTGCAGTCGTTAAGCATCTGCCTTCAGCTCAGGGCGTGATCCTGGCGTTCTGGGATCGAGCCCCACATCAGGCTCCTCTGCTATGAGCCTGCTTCTTCCTCTCCCACTCCCCCTGCTTGTGTTCCCTCTCTCGCTGGCTGTCTCTATCTCTGTCGAATAAATAAATAAAATCTTTATATAAAATAAAATAAAGGATAGGGAAATGGACTCTACCTCTTGATGACAGGAGCTACAAAGACTCTGTGGTCATTTGTGATCTACCAGAGCGTGTAAGCAAGGATGTCAGTAGACTTTGTATGTAGTTGTTGAAATATCCTGGATAATGATAGAAGTTCCATATGTATGGAAGAAGGTGAGACAAGGGACAAAGTTTTTCTTACCTGTAGAAAGGGAACAGGAGATGAGAAGCTGCCAGCAAAGAGAAGAGGATGGTATAGACAGATGAAATAGGCTCTCAAATAACCAGAGGTTTTTGGCATGGGATTTAGAAGTGACAGTGAGAATGTTCTCCCTGCCTCCTTACTCCCATAGTTCTTGGAGTATCTCAGAAAGAGTGTCCTCCACTCAAGACAGTTACAGCTACAGAGGAAGTACTATCTTCAAGGAAGAGCAGGGTTTCTGTTAAGAGAAGAGGAGACTCAATCCCCTGTAGAGAAAGAGAATTTTATCAGCAAGGGACTGTGGACTTCTGGGGATCCTATGCAAAGAGTTGGGAGAAGGAAAGGAAGGGAATGAACACTGGGGGGTGGAGTAGATGGACAGAGGAATTTAGGTATTAGAACATGAAAGAAAAAACTTGCAATGATATCCAAAGTTCACAGAGGTAAGAGATGAGAAATAAACTAACCCCAAAGTACTTAGCAGAAATTTGGTCAAGGGGCAATTTTCAGACTGACATTGTCATTGGCCCTCATGTTTGGAGAACCTCAATGTCTGCCTGCCCTCAGCCCTCAGCTCCAGGTGTCACTGGGGGTCTGGTGAGTAGAGTTGTCAGGTTTAGCAAGGAAAATACCAATACCAATAAAATTTGAACCTCACACAAACATGGAATAATCTTTTAGTGTAAGTATGTCCCGTGCAATACTTGGGACATACGTTTACTAAAACAATATCCAGGAGCACCTGGGTGGCTCAGTCGGTTAAGTGTCTGTCTTCAGCTCAGGTCATGATCCCAGGGTCCTAGGATGGAGCCCTGTGTCAGACTCCCTGCTCAGTGGGGAGCCTGTTTCTCCCTCTCCCTCTGTCCCTCCCCCCTGCTTTGTTTTCTCTCTCTCTCTCTCAAATAAATAAATAAAATCTTTAAAAATAAATAAATAAAACAATATTCAGTATTTGTCTGACATTTGATTTAACTGAGGGCCCTGTATTTTATCTGGTAACTCTGGGAAGGGGGAAAGGAATGGGGGAGATGCTGAGCAAACCCATCAGAGCTTACACTCCTGGGGGCTCATTAGGGCAGATCCTGATATAGAACCAAGAGTCTCCTGTGACTTCCAGTCTGGTGCCCCTCAGCCTTCCCACTCGCCAGGGAGGTGTTCTTTTCTATCTCTACCTTCCACGCCTACCTCACCTCTCTCCCAGCAGCCCCTCCTTCATTACTTCCGTCTTTTATTCATTCCCATTGCTTGGCCTTCAGATCTCCTGGTGCCAAACCACAGCTCTCCTCTTCTCCCCACCATTCTCTGACCCACACCTAACGCCACACTCACTCTAAAATTAGTATTTCTAGGGATTAAAAGGTACGATCTTCAAGTGATAAAATAAAGAAGTCACAGGGATGAAAAGTACAGCATAGGGAATATAGTCAATAATACTGTAATAACTTTGGTGACAGATGGTGACTACACTTATTGTTGTGAGCATTTCATAATGTATATGATTGTCAAGTCACTATGTTGTACATCTAAAACTAATACCATGTTCTATGTCAACCATACTTCAAATATATATATGGCACACATTCTGGAAAGGGAGAAATAAAAAATACATCCATGGTCAACTAAAAAAAAGTTAGCATTTCTAACCCACCACCCACATTTCCAGATTTTTGTCTCCAGAAGAAGGGGGTAAAAAATGGCACCTACTAAAAATAGGAAGAGGGGACACTTCAATCGCACCCTCAACCTGCAACTCTGCTGCTGTTGAAAGAAAATGTCCCTAATTTTGCAAATCAGGAATGAAGGTGACACCCATTAAGAAACATCAAATAAAAAATTGAAATGTATTTAGATTTCATATCCTCAGGTTGAGGAAAGGCATAATATAACTGATTACTGAAACCCTCGGGGTTTGTAGAAAAGGCAGCGTCTTTTAGTAAGCAGTGAATAAATCCCAAAATGAAGTACTTAAAATTGGTTTACAATACACCTCAGCGCAGAGCCAATAAATTAATAAAATCTGATAAGCTTTCAGATCCCTCGAGGGGTGAATATGCAGCGTCAATACAGCAAACTCACAGCAACACCACAAAACAGTGAAAGTTAATTTTTTCATTCCCTATGTGGCAAGGCCCAACTAATTTTTCACTGCCAACCCCTCTTTTAAAAAATATATAGTTCTCAGGACGTGTTGCTTAATAGTGATTTTCACGTCATCTTTTCTTTTCTTTTTTTTTCAATTGCTTTTGAGGAATTCCAACTTACATATAAGAACTGTGGATGCTTTTTATCTTATTTACACAAGTATTTTCAGCACACTCAGTAGTCAGTGGGGTACACCCATCCTGGTGTTGGGCAGGGAACTGTATACCCAGCTCCTATTACTGTTTACAACTTATTATTCCCAAATGTACCACCCTGAAAACGGACCCCAATGGACTTTGTTTGAGCTGTGTATTCCTGCACCCAGTGGTGGTAGGAATCTCACCAGAAATCTGGAAAAGACTGATTAAAAGATAAATTGTTTCCCATTCCAACAATGCCGACCAAAGCAACTGAACTGAACTGAAACATTGTAAATATTAAAATACATTTTCATATTGAACACAACATAATATCCCCTGGAGAGTCTTGTTTACAAACCTTTTAAAGACACATTATGCAGACAGCCCACCTTTATAATTCTAATAACCTCAGATATTTTGCATTAAAGCAATTCTGATGGTTAGTGCTTAGATGCTAACAGAATAAAGTAATAGCATAAAGAAACTCCCATCTTTATTTAGAGCACAAATTAAACACTTTGACAGAGTAACAGCCCTCAGATCAGGGTCCACTCCCCAATAGGACATTTTAATTAATCTCCTTCTCTGATTAAATAACGTTACTCTATAGTCACTGATGCTTTCCAGAATCTCAATTTGGGAGTGGTCATATCTCACAGAGGCCAATATGGGGGTCCTATGAAGGTCAGTAGAATGATAACAGTCTTTGAATTATTGGTTTTCTGGGCAAACCAGATGGAGTAGGACATGATCCCTGGCCTCACGTAGTTCCCATCTAGTGAGGGAGCTTAAAAGAGGCATTTGGGCTTTTCAGTAAACTGGGCACATGGTCCAGTCTTTTCTCCTTTCTTTTTTCTTTTTTGTTTTTTCTTGTTTAGGAGCACTGATCTTAATTATTTGGGGAAAATATTTCAAATTTTTTACCTTGCATTTTACTTACAAAACTTGTTTATTTTCTTCATAGAGGAAGATTTCTTTCAAAAGAGGTGTTTTCATTCGGACAGCCACCACTTCGATACAAAACCAAACCCAGCCCAGTAGTCTAACCAGACAGTAATATCCAATGATTGGTCACATAAAAATAAACATCTCAGTTCATAAGTGAAACAGAGTTGTCACTCAGATGGAGGAAAAGCAAAATAGTTCTGTAATAGCAGCGAACCTTAGTTCTAATGATCTAAAAGCTGCTGCCAGATTTGTGGGCAGTTTGTTTCTATCTACACATCGATTTTATCTTTATTAGGGAAGTTGATGAATTCAGCCTTTGATGTTCCAAAAACACAATATGGAATGAATTAAACATCATTTTCAGAGTCATGTGTGCAGATCTGGACTTGAGATTTTTTTTTAATCCAGCCGACCAGTGTCCAAAACAGTTTCATTATTATTAACATCTTCTCCCACAAATTTCTCTTCTAGCCTGATACCTCTTCCTGATTAATGGACTAGTAGCAGGGAAGACTTTTTTTAAATGATGTTTTGATTAAAGCATCTGTTTATGTTTCAACAAAACAAATAAAGTCAGACATATTAAGGAATATGGTGCTTTAGGAACAAAGAAAACAACCAAGATTAGAGGAAAGTTAACTGTTCCCTCGGGAGAAACCCTAGTGGTTAAACTGTTTCATCAGCAACAATACAGAAATTGTTTTAATGGTGTTTTGAACATCTTGTTCTTGACAAAATAATACCCATGCTCACAAAACACAAAGGTTGAAATCAAGGCTATCCATTTGGAAGGTTGGCATTTATTATGTGCAATATTTCATAAAACCTGTTAAAGCCAATGTGTGAGGATATAGAAACTTTAGATGCACCTTCATATCGGATCAAATGTTTTTCATGCTAAACCGACTAATATCACCAGGAACAATTAATAATATTCAGGATCTAGAGAGAGGTTCACTTCGTAGCACTAGGTTTTTGGGCAAAAACCACATAGCAAAGCTTACTTAATAGAAATAGCAGTTGGAGAGAAATCACACAGGGGAACAGGACTGAAGTCCTCTGTCTATATATATAAGCAAAATTGTACCTATGGAGTTTGTGTTTGCTTTTCTGTCCCAATTAAAAACACAACATTCCTTTCTTTCTTTCTTTCTTTCTGTTTTTATTTTCCAGGCCAGCTTCAAAATTTAACTTTCCTAAAAATTTTTCGGGGGGTAGGGAGAAGCATTTTCCTCGCTTACTAAAATCTGCTGCAGCTCTTTTTTGTCCTTTAAAAACTATAGCCGTTAAATGCATAATATTGCCATCACTGGACTGACTATCTTGGAGAAACTTCAAGATTTGTCACAGCAGCAAACTCCATCATGTGCATGGTGAGGTATAAACAGCCAGGGCAGGGTCCACCTCAGGCATAACATCCATGTTAGAGGCTTTCAATTTTTTTTCTCCCTTGGTCTAAACTGCAGATTGGTGTCCTTCCATTAAACGCTTTGGTTTGCCTTGATAAAGGCTGTTTGTTACAACCCGTGTTGGGGGCAGAAGTTCCTTGGTAAAACTCGTCATTATTTATGTACAAGAAAGGAAAACCTTGTCTATTAAATTAATTAGAATGTGACCTGAAAAGGAATATTTTTGATCAGTGAAAACAGAAGTCTTCGGGTAAAGGGGAAAAAAGACAGAAAGGTTCAAAATACAGAGCTGCATTGTTTGCAGAAAGCCTGCTGCTTCCTTTATGCCTAGCTGAACCACGCCAGGAGCCCTCTTGAATTTCTGCAAGAATACAGTTTCAGATCATCTGCATTCAGGGCCAGAGTCATGGCCCTGGAACCGATAATTGCCTCTGACAGGATTTAATTACCTTCTCTAGGACCTTTTCTCTGTTTGATTGGAGACCACCCCCTGCCTCCGATCAAATCAGACAGTAATAACACGCTGAAACGCAGCAGCCAATCACGAGTCAAGTCTGAACAGTGACCTTGCTGAGTCGAAGCTGATTGGTGGTGTCAGCCTTGTCAACGATGTCAGGGAGCCGTCAGACAAGAAAGAGCGAGGGGGGAGCGGAGGAGAGCGAGGGGAGATAAGAGAACAGCATTCATGCTAATGGAGGCTGTCAGCATTCAAGGCTCCAGGCCGCCTTACCAGCGGCCTTGCACAAAAACAAAAATATTAGAGAACTCATACAAGTCTAAAATATTCAGAAGGGGCACATTTTCGCTCCTCCAGTTTGGGGAATCTATTCAAGGTATAATTCACGGGCAATTCAGATCCAGTGACAGATACACGCACATGATGTGACATAATAATTTTCATGAAAAGAAAAAGCCCCGCAAAACTTAGCCAGATGAATTGGGGTGTTGGCTGGGGGAGGTTGGGGATAAACCTACATGACTTTTTGTTGTCTTTTTTTTTTTTTTTTTTTTTTTATTTTTTTTGAAACCAGAGGATTAAGAATGCTGGTAAATTTAAGATGCACCACAAAACTCTGCTTTTAATAGTAACCTGACTTTGCAGTCACTACATTATTTATGACCGCTTTAGTGTGGGATACAAGCCCACCTATAATCTTAACAAAGAATAATACTTTCATTAAATGGCCAATCTTTATGTACATATAATTTTAAGATAATTTATAGTAATGGCATAATTCTGGTGATCTGCAAAAAATAGTTTAAGCTGTAAAATTTGGTTAACCTCTATTCCATTGGAGAAAAAAAAAAGGCACTTTTCCCCAGAAAAACAACACCACGGTGTCAGTGAGTTTTAATATACAGAAATTCTGTTACAAAATAGTAATGAAAGGAGATTTGGAAGATAAGTAGAACACATTATTAGAGCTGTAGTAATCTGGAGTTAAATTTATTCATTATATTTGTCTATAAATAGCCTTCTCCATAGCATTTGTTTCTGACTCACTTACCTTTTTACAAATGTAGCAACTTATATGAAAAATACATTTACAGAGGTGTTTTGGAATGTCTCTTAATTTAGAGACTTAAAGTCTCTTGTATTTAGTAGAAATGGACTATCTATTGTGAGTCACAGTATTTTTCATAAATCTTTCAGTCTTTTAAGAAAACTGTGGTCTAGTAAGAAAACTCTCACAAAGGAAGGGACACTTTTGTTACTTGATTCCTGGACTTTACCAAAAAGAGTATTGCTTTTAAAAATAATATCAGCTGATTCAAGTTTAAGGCAAACTTCTGCCACATGTCTACAAATACTATCTTTCTTTGAGCCATTTCCAATTTTACCAAGGAATTCTACTTAAACAGCATTGCACAAGTCGATTCGGTGCTTTTGACTCCTGTTCTATTCTTTATCTTTTACATAGCTCTCCCTCAATAAAATGTGTTTTTAAATGAAGAATGGAATCTTATGCTATATAGCTATAATTTTTCCCTTTATTGCGATGGAATTTAAAAGGTAGCTTGATTAAGATATGTAGAAATCATATTTTTCCATAGTGGATTGAAATTTATGATGGACTTGATGATATAATTATTTCAACTTCTAAAAGAACTATTTGGAAAAACCTCCCGGGATGCAGTGCTACTTTGAAAAGATTGCTTGTTTTCAGAGTCCCGTGCTTAAAACAACTCATTTAGGAAAAAATGTATCTTACACACAAAGTCAGAGGCTTAGAGTCTAGTTCTAGCTTTGCTATTGACAAGCTGTCCAATTTGGGACAAGTCACTTTGTGTTCATGGGTTTTGGTTTCCTCAGCTATAAAAGGTAGTTAACGTGAGGTTACCTAAAGAATTAAAAGTGTGTAGAGTACAAGTATAATTAGCATGTAGACGTGATAACAGAAGCATCTCACTTCTTGGAAACACTCCTGGGGAGGCTGAGTTTCTCTCTCCCTCCACCCCCTCCAGCACCATCCTGTCACACACTCTTACCACCACCCAACGTACACACACACACACACACATTTTGATCAATATTGAGACGTAGGTAACAAGTAGTCACTATCATTGTCAGGCCAAGAACACAAATTTGTTAAATCCCTTATCCTTAGGTTCTTTCCCACCCCACTTTTTGCCACTTGAAACTAACACATTTTGGGTCCTCACGTAAGTGCTGATCTTGTACTGTGCCGGTGTTAAGTGTATGCACGTGCCTCATGCAATCTCACCTGGGCAAGGGAGCAGAGGTGCAAGGATGCTTTTAAAAGAGACTGTGCAAAAGTAAACAGTCCTAGTCTCTAAGTGATTATCATCGATTTGAATTATTGGCCACTTCGGCTACTAGCCCAAATACTAAGTCTAGAATACATGAAACTCTGAAAATGAGGACAAAGTTTATTTAGCTATTTTTAAGGTATTTATTCAGCTACTTTTAAGGCATAACAGATGAGTATGTGCATATTCCAAACATAAGAAAGTCCATTATGTCTCAAAGCAGGTAGTCAATAACATTTTACTTCAATGGAGGATACTACACTTTCCAAAAACAATCTACCCCCAGTTGTGAAGGGAAGGGCAGATTTTCATTCTGTCCTCCTGCTATCCCATCTTCAGCCAGTTCGGATCAGAGCAGCAGCTACAGAAAGGAAAGGAAAGAAGCCAATAGCGTGCCTTATTTCATTTCTTTAGCATCACCATTCTGGCCCCAGAAAGGTGAATAATTAATACCCATCTGACTCCACCTAATTAAGTACACATTTGCTTGTTCTGTTCATTTCAAAATGTGTTCTTTTAGAGAAAATAGCCTTGCTTATCTTCACAGTTTATATTTCTTAAATGGACATTTTTGGAATTAAAGAGATTCTATCTTAGTTTTGAAAAACCTTTCCCTTTTCGGGCTAATCATTAAGAATCGATGAAAAAGCTTACTATTTTTTAAATGGGAGACAGAATATTAACCAATTGCTAGGTTTAGATTCTTATAAGCCAGACAGTCAAGTCTCCTGTGATCCTAGATTATGTCCTTTTTGTCTGGAGAGATGAGAAAAAGGTCTTTTGGTCCTTTAAAAACTGAATACACCCCAAAAATTGGGAGAGAGACAGAGACAGAGGCAAAGACAGAGAAATTTAGGAGAAGACATACACCAATCTTAGGTTATATCTCAGTTTCTGTTTCAGAATGATCTTTGCATAATCTGAGTTACACAATAGAGTGACTCTAATTGCAAATTCAATCACTCCTTGACTGAGGCTCAGAAATCAATTCCCAGTAAAATATGACACTCAGTCATTCAAAACAATAGAATAGTCAATATTCCACCATCAGCAGTCTAGTTAGGACCAATTTCAATACAGTACAAATTCAGTTCTTTTACTCTACTGGGCAAATCTCTTCTGTTCATTGCAACCTTGCCTAACATTACCAATAATCAAAACCATGATATAAAGTTAAATAAAATCATGAAATTTCCAAGACTTGTAGAGAGAATTTCACTCAAAGACTTCTGATCTCAGGCTTTGATCTTTTCCTCAATTTATAGCAATTATCAACTTCACTTGTGTCCTCGTGGCTTGGCAATTTAATTTCAGACAAGGACCAGCCACGGGAGGGAGAAAGTGAAATAGACTGGGGGCAAGGGAAAAGGAGGGTAAAGATCCACGTCCAATTAAATGCTCTAGAATCTGATCTCTGATTGTAGAGCCCTGGAGTTTACTGCACTTCAAGCAACTGAATGAAAATTGCAATACAATTTTTCAATAGACCCCATTTTGGCATCATTTTTTCTAGTTCCGAAGGACTAGGGGAGAGAAAAGATAGAACCCAGATAGAGAATTAGAAACCAAATCTAGATAGAAAACAGCTGAACAGATAGTTTTGAGTTAGTGATTGTTTTCAAGACTGAAATTTCCAAGTTTTAACTTCTAGTACTGATTTTACTTCTTACTTGGTGACCTTATCAAGTTTCCAGCTGCCAAAATCTGTTTCACTTTCTCAGCCCTAGACTCCCAGATATTAAGGCATGATTCTTATTTTTTGGCCTGAACTTTTACTATTTCTAAATGAAACACCCAAGGCTTATACTGTTTCCTCACATTACTATTGTTACTCTTATAACAATATTGTTGTTTGCCTATATGTTAGGGAAGAGGGTGTTTCTAAAAAGAATACATCTGATTAAGTGCACTGTTTATTTACTTCCGAATCCACATTTTAAAAGAGCAATGCACAAAAGGCTTGGAAATGCCTCCAAAACGAGAAACTCCAGTCGACTGATTACTCAGCTGGCAAAATGGAAATTTCAAGTTGCATAGACAGCTAATTGTGGCCTGCCTCTGGAATGACAGGTCTATAATTTTTAGTTTTGTGTGCATTGAAAGCCAGTCACCTTGACACTCAGTGCTCCATTATCCACCGGCCACCAACCATATGATGATGTTCAAGGAGTGACGGGCACTTTCCATTATGGGTGATGAAACACACTGTGTTTTATTTGGATAAAGCAGTCCCGAGGGGGGAAGAAAATCCAGGTGCCTACTCCCCAGGAGCAACAATGACACTGAAACACCTCTAATCCCAGAGAATCAACTTCTTTGTTCTTGTGCAATAACAACCATCAGTTACTCTTGGTTTTTGTTGCCAACATCCTTAAAGTGCCTTACTGTGTCACCGTCCTAGCCTTTTAAACATAAATTTTGCTTCTTAATGTCAAGAGCTCTCCCCATTAAATTATATTATGTTAGAAGAATTTGAAACCTGGTTAAAGCCTGCATCACAAAGAAAGCAAAACATGTTTGTTCTTTGCCTTTTTTCCCTCAAAGCTATTTCTATTGTTCCGAGGCTTCATGGGTTAGGGAAATATGATTCAAGCAGGAGCCAGGTGATGAAATTATAATCCAGGCTGTGAACTAAATTTGGGCATTGATTTTGCAGAAATCTATCACCTCTCTGAGCCTCAAATTAATGATCTTCCTCAAATTAGTAATCTTCAAAATAGAAAGGCTGCACCAAATGTTCTCTTCATTCCCCCTTTCCCTGAAAGTCTCTGTTTCTATATTAATATTGTTCACCTTAGGGTGCCTGGGTGGCTCAGTGGGTTAAGCATCTGCCTTTGGCTCAGGTCATAATACCTTCAGCTCAGGTCATGATCCCAGACTCCTGGGTTTGAGTCCCACATCCAGCTCCCTGCTCAGCAAGGAGTCTGCTTCTTTGCCCCTCCTCTGGCTCATGAGCACACACACTCTCTCTCTCTCTTTCTCTCTCTCACTCTCTCTCTCTCTGTCAAACAAATAAATAAAATCTTAAAAAAATATATTGGGCACCTTTTAAAAAACAAAAGAGCCAGTTATTTTACCAGCAAAATGAGTTTACTTGGGAAAAGAAAAGGAATTACAATTTGGGACAAGCAAACTGTGGTGAACCATATGCAAGTCTGGAAAACAAAGGAGAGGGGCTTGCTTTTGTAGGGGAAAGGCAGAAGCTGGGAGGGGCTGTTTCACTGAGTTCTCATTGGCTGGACTGTTGCTGGGCAAGGAGAAATTCTTCCTTGCTCTTGCTGTTTGTAAACTAAGCTTCCTGCTGCTGGAGGAGGTGTTTATGCTAATTACTATGAGTGGTAATGCATAAGAAGTCCCCCTTCAGGGCTTCCCAACTCCATTTTAAACGAGATTTCCTTTATTTTCACAGCGTTAAGGTCTTGATCATAACATTTTCCTGGCTGCAAAAAGCACCGAACTTCATTTGTCAAATGGAGCAGTGAGGATATATTCAGCTGCAAATAACAATAACACCTAACTATGACTTAAACAGAAAAGACAGTGATCTTACCTAACAGGAAGTTTGGAGGCATATTGTTCAAGGTTCTGCTCAGCAGCTCAACATTGCTATCAAGAGCCCAGGCTCTTCATCCTTCATATGTGGGAGTTTCATCCTTTGATGTCATTTACTGGTTGTAAAATGGTTGTAGCAGCTCTAGGCATCAAAGCCTCAACAAAGATGAACTGGAGGACATTATGCTAAGTAAATCAGGTAAAGAAAGAAAAAAAAAAAACCTGTATTGATCCCTTGTATGTGGAATCTAAAAAAATCATACTCAAAGAACCATAGAGTAGGATGGTGGTTGCCAGTGGCTGGTGGGTGGGGAAAATAGATGTTGGTCAAAGGGTACAAATTTTCCATTATGGGATGATTAAGTTCTGGTGATTATAGTTTATAATACTGTATTGTATACCCGAAAGTTGTTAAGAGAGTAAATCTTAAGTGTTTCTCAGCTCATATACACATATGCAGACATAAAATAGCCATGTGAGATGATGGATGTATTAATTGACTTGATTGTGCTAATCATTTCACTATATATACATAAAATCATTACATTGTACACTTTCAAAAAATACATTTTACAACCTAAATATATGCAATTTTAATTTTTCAGTCATACTTCACTAGAGCTGGAAAAATATATTTTAAAAAAATTAATAAAACACCATGGCTATAAAAAATAAAGTCTCTCGCAAAAATTCCTAACAAGGAAGGGAAAGACTGAAAATAGAGCTCTCCAATTATCAGGAAGTAAAAACTTATGCAGAGGCTCATGACAGGCTGAGTAATAGCCACCATATCCATGTCTTAGGCCCCAGAACCTGGTAATATTATCTTATATGGCACAAGGATTTTGCAGATATGATTAAGTATCTTGACATGGGAGATTATTCTGGATGACCTGAGTGGGACCTAAATGTAACCACCTGTGTCCTTATGTGACAGAGGCAGAAGGAGATTTGACACAGAAGAGAAGTAAGTGATACAATGACTGGTGGGAGGTTGAAGCCATGTGAGGAAGGAATCATAGGTCAAGAATGCAGGTGGCCTTCAGAGGCTAGAAAAGGCAAAGGGACCAATTCTCTCCTGGAGTTGTTACTGGGAAGAGCCCTGCTATTACCTTCACGTTAGTGCAGTGAGGCTTAATTCCAGACTTTGGGCCTCCAGAACTTTATGAGAGTACAGTTGTGCATTAAAGCACTGAGTTTGTAGCATTTTGTTACAGCAGCGATAGGAAACTAATAC
Organism: Ailuropoda melanoleuca; assembly: GCF_002007445.2. Classification (NCBI taxonomy): domain Eukaryota; kingdom Metazoa; phylum Chordata; class Mammalia; order Carnivora; family Ursidae; genus Ailuropoda; species Ailuropoda melanoleuca. The sequence goes on along the minus strand of NC_048233.1, from coordinate 61,524,576 downwards.
AAGCACTTAGTGTACATTCCTTTACATCTGATTGCCCAGATATAGGCCATATGTAAGTCACTCCTCAACACAAGGGAGGCTGGGATAATAAGTAGCTGGCAAACAGGAAGAAAATAGACACAACTGTATTAAACGTATCTTGGTTCACCTGGGGCTGGATATATTGTTGAACTCAAACAAACTGGAGCCCTTCAGAGTATGGGGGGTGGGGTGGGGGTAGAAAATTAGAAGAGTCCACCATATCAAAGTTCAAGGAAATTTATTAACCTTGAGATTATTGTGGTATTACATCACAATATTTATTAAGTGCCTAGTCACTCAGCTTAAATTTTTAGCAACTGTAAAGTTCTCCTTGGTCTGACCCTTGCTTATCCTTTCTGCCTATTTCCCGTCACTCTCTAAGGATCCAGCCTTACTGGTTTTTCAGCTTTTGTCACAAATTAAGCTTTCTTTCTCAAAGTCACCCCACCATTCAGTTTGCTTTTCATGAAAATCTCCCCCCACAATCTTCCCCCCCACACTCTTGGCTTAGCTAAATTCCACTGACTTCAACTGTCAGCTTAAACAGCAATTCCTCAACAATCCCCCCCACCCACCTCAGACTAACTTAGCAACCTTTGTTACATGCTAACTTAGCATCTTCTATATAATACACCAGTTTGAAAACTACCTGTTTGATACTATGTCCGTAGTATCAAACTACCTATTTGATACTACAGGGCTGGGGCACCCTCTGGTTCTAACAATAAGAGGGCAACCTTGGGAAGGTTCTAGATCAGGGAATAAAGTCAGTCCTGTTGTCTCATGGAGAAACAAAACATAAAGAAGGCAACATAATCTTTCTTATTTGTCTCAGTGCTATGATATGAATGTTTGTGTCCCCCCACCCCCAATATTCATAGGTTGAAATCTTAATGTCCAATGTCATGGTATTAGGAGGTGGGACCTTAAGGAACTTCTTAGGTCATGAGAGTGAAGCCCTCATGAATAAGATCAGTGTCTTTGTAAAAGAGGTCCCAAAAAGTTTGCTAGCCCCCTGTGAAATAGTAGAAAATACATATATTTGGTCTCAGCCCCTGGTTCCCAGCACAGAGTTCCTAAAACTTATATAGGTTCCTGAGTAACAAGAGAACTAGGAGCATCTTTTGTTCTAATATTTGATCTTTGATCCTGACACAGAACTTCTAGAGGACTTGGAATCTCCTAGGTGATGGGAGTGTCTTTTGTTCTAATCAGGCAACTCAGTAGGCTTCTAGATGGCTTCAGGATGGGAGCTGGTCATCAGAAAGATCAAACCATGATTAGAAGCTTGGAACTTTCAGCCCCACACCCTACTTTTCTGGAAGGAGAGATGGGCTGGAAATTGAGATAATGATTCATTATAGCTATGTGATGAAAGCTCCCCAAAATATCAAAAGTACAGATTTTGGGGGGTTTTCAGGTCACCCAACACATCCATGTACCAGGAGGGTGGCACACCCCAACTTTATGGGGACAGACTGCCTGCATTTAGGGCACTTCCAGATCTCACCCAATATATCTCTTCTTCTGGCTGTTCTTCCAGATCCTGTATTAGATAATAAACTGGTAAATGTAAGTAAGTGTTTCCCTGCGTTCTGTGTCTGTTCTAGGAAGTAATCCAATTCAAGGGAGTCAAGGTTCCTGGGAACTTCTGATTTATAGCCAAGTCAGACAGAAGTTGTACGTGACCTGGGGACCTCCTACTTAAGATTGGTATCTGAGTGGGGGGCAGTCTCTTAGGACTCAGCTCTCAACCTGTAGAGTCTGTGCTAACTCCAATTAGAGTCAGAATTGAACTGAATTGTAGGACACCTAACTGCTGTCACAGAGAATTCCTTGGTGTAGGGGGAAAGCCATACATCTGGTGTCAGAAGGGTTGTGAATATGGTAGTAGTGTGTGAGTAAAGGAGAAACACAGAAGTGAGTTTTTCCTTTGTACCCCTCTTCCACTATGTTAGGACACATATGGAAGGCACCCATCATGAGCCAGGAAGAGGGCTGTCACCAGAATGAAACCAAACTGGTGCTTTGATCTTGAACTTCTCAGCCTCCAGAACTGTGAGAAATATATTTCTGTTGTTTGAGATACTCAATCTGTGGCATTTTGTTATAGTAGCCTGGACAGATTAAGATACTAACCCTGTGAGCACTATTTCCATTATGTATCAGACATTCTAACTTTTGGGTTGTACTGCTTTCTTTGACATCTTGTTATCATAGTCTCCATCAGTATGTCAATATATTACCTGGAAATTGTTGCAAAGGAACCACTTTCAGAGCATGTGCTAAGAGGTGAAATATTGAAAACTGCCCTCCTCTACTTACGCAGTCAAAGCTCCAACTGCCTTATTAACTATTTTATGCACAGAGCTAGGCACAACATGTTCTTTGGAGAATTTATATGTATTAGATAAGAGTACCAAGCTAAGTACTGGAGCTATGCAAGTAAACAAGATGGACCTTTGGCAAGGTGGTCAAACCTACCAAATTGCATAGAACTATGCTTCTTAAAATTTGGTCCATTAACCATTTGCATCAGGATCACTACCTATGGTGCTTGTCTAAGAGGAATATTCTGAGGCCCCACCGTAGATTTACTGAATCAGATTTTCTTTGGGGGCAGTACTCTTGATGATTTTAGACCAAGAAAATGTCAAGAGCCATTGCCCTAAACTGAAAACAAAAGTAAGTAATTCTATTTTTTTCTATCCGAAAAATTTTGTTCTCATCGGCTTGTTTCTAATCATTTCAAAGCTTCACACAGACGCTCACCCTTTCTTCTATGTATATTTAGTGCAATGCTTTACACACACTTTACTCAATCAGATATTGCATCAACAGAGCAATTCCAGGATCTTCATCTATTCCTTCATGCAAGTATAGAACTAAGATACCGTTTACACCACAGGAGAGCTCACACTTGGGGAATTGTGTTTCATCTAATTTCTTACAATTAATGAACAAGTCCTATCAGTTTTAATGGTGTTATCTCAGGCCTACATTTTGGTATAAATTATTTATTCTACTAATTTAATGGCAAACAGTCACCAAGGCGAGCTTAAGGCAATAATTTCACACGTATATTGGTTATAGGTTAATTATTTAGGTGCCACAACCGGCTTTGCAATAATGAACTCTCCTGGGCAGACCCCATAAAATACATTCCTCGGCTTAAAAGAAAAAAAAGAAAAAAGGGTTTAATGTTTTGAAGTTTCTCACGCCGAGGTTTGTATAACTTCTGCGTTGTACTGAACTGAAATTTTAGGGAAGAAACTAAGGAATGTTTTTGTCAAGCAAAAGACAAAGAAGAGACCAAATGAAGGAAGAAAAGGCAAACATGTTTGCAAAAAAAAAAAATTATATGAACGTTCTGAAAATTAGTGGTGGTTTAGATCAAAGAATTATGGGAATTAAAAATTAAACACCCAAATTTTAGAACATGGCACATTTTTTAAGCCCCTTAAATTTCTCCATTTGTAAGATATAGACTTAATATTTTTATAGTATCTTGTGCTCAATTCAAATCATTCATTCATTTGATCATTATAGATGGTCAGAAAAACCCCACAACTATTTTGATATAACGGTGGTTCTCAAGCACTATGAAGTGACATAGGTATGCTCTGAGTCTCCCACAGCTATGTGCCAAAGTGGGATCATTTGGAAAATTTTACTCATTACTAAGTAGGATATATACAACGAGCTCAGATGAGGTGTTGAAGAGCTCACGCAATGTGGTGTATTGTAGTTTAAGAACTGTGAGGAGTAAAAGATGAAATATCAAATGCCAGCTTTTGAGAAATTGTGCATTTACTGAAAAGCTTGAGAAGTTTGCCTCCTAAGTGTATAAATCAGTGAGTTAAATGACCCTCTTAGATAACAATACAAGGCTGAAGTGCTACCCAATGAACACAGTTATATTGATAGATATGAGTTAATGCCTTTGAACATTCTGCCAAAAATTCTATGCTCAAAACCCAAAGAGTTGAGACCAACTGCCATACAGAGTGATAAATAAGGGCTATGGCACAGATATGCATGAGTATTTTGGGGGACATAGAAGAGGAACCTTTATTCTGTTTGGGTTTGCTAACAAAGGGGTTTTCCTTGAGGAATTGAGATTGTGAAGAACATGATGCAATTTATGGGGCAATTGGTTTATTTTCCTTTCTCACTAGGAAAAGAGTGAGCAGAAAGTCAGGCAGTTCCTTTCAGAAGGGAACAGACACTCAATTTGTTGGGGAAGATAAAGGATTTCTGTTTGAATAGTCGAAGTTCCAACAACCCCATCACTTGAATGTCCATATCATCTTCATCTGCTTTCCCTTGCATAATAACTAGGCATATATTCCCTTGTCTTCCAAAGCTAAGAGATGCATTAGATTAACAGGCCAACATTTCACCTTTGCAAATCTGGGTCCACTTAAGCAATTTGTGGAATGCAAACTTTCAACAGCTGATGCCCATGTAAATCCAAAAATTTTCATATCTATTTCATTCTCTGATTCATGATCTTCAGAAAATCTTTTTAGTTCCTGTACTCCAATGAGATCATTATTTTCTTCCTTTTCCCTTTACTCCACTCAACACTTAGAATGACTCTCAACCCTATGAACCCCCTCCTTTAAAAGCCCAGTAGCCATTCAAAGGCTCCTGGGTGGCTCAGTGGGTGAAGTGACCGACTCTCGATTTCGGATCAAGTCATGATCTCAGGGTCATGAAATCACACCCCTATCTGCCTGCGCTTAGCAGGAGTCTACTTCTCTTCTTCCCCCTCTCCCTCTGCCCCTCCCCCTGCTCATGCAATTGTGTGCAGGCACCATCTCTCTCTCTCAAATAAATAAATAAATAAATAAATAAATAAATAAATAAATAAATCTTTAAAACAAAAAGCCCAGTAGCCATTCATGCCTCCATTCCTCTCACTCATACTCACAGAAAGTTTCTGTGAAGATCTGAAATAGTCTAGTCTCTGACGAGCAACGGTGAGCTCTGCAGTTGATATGGCATCTCTGGAGCTTTTCCATATTCATTTCTCATTTAGATTTTTTGCTCATGGGCAAATTCACATTTTTCAGAAACTGATTAAAGGGTTAAAAAGTGAACTCTCATCTCAGTTCTCTGTGAAAGAACAGGTTTTCAATTTTCTGAAAATCTGTCATTGTGACTTACTGTAGAATTAACTATGTATATAATTTTCCCATTCCCTAAAATAGCAGCAATATTTTATCTCCTGGGACTTTAAATATCTTATAATGGGTAGTGGGATCATATAAGATTTTAGCATTTATGTAATTTTAGACCTAAAATGGAATGTAGTCCTTTGATGAGCAACTGTTGGTCTCAGAGGATGGCTCTTGACCAGCTTCTCCATAGGATCTAAGGTCTAATTTCAGCATGAATAATTGGAAAGGTGCCTCCATATTTGCTGCTTTTTTTTTTAAAGATTTTATTTATTTATTTGACAGAGACAGCCAGTGAGAGAGGGAACACAAGCAGGGGGAGTGGGAGAGGAAGAAGCAGGCTCTTAGCGGAGGAGCCTTATGTGGGACGCGATCCCAGAACACTGGGATCACGCCCTGAGCCGAAGGCAGATGCTTAATGACTGAGCCACCCAGGCGCCCCCATATTTGCGGCTCTTTCAGTTTAAGTTATAAATGTATATATTTTCCTGAGATGTGATAAACTAATTTACATTTTAAATTAAAACCACGTGTGTCCTTTTAACATTTTTTTTCTGGATGGCCCTTTAACTTTAAAAAAGTTAATTACTATTGAAGATGCAGACTAATGTATTTACATACAATGAAACTGAGCCTCTACAGAGTAAATGACTTGACTTCCAACATCTGGTCTGTCAGGAGATTAAAAGTCTTCATCCTAACAGTAGGTTTAAAAGCTGAACAGGGGCGCCTGGGTGGCACAGCGGTTAAGCGTCTGCCTTCGGCTCAGGGCGTGATCCCGGCGTTGGGGGATCGACCCACCTCAG
>NC_048233.1:61516749-61518511 GCF_002007445.2 Ailuropoda melanoleuca | reverse complement strand
TCTCGCTGGCTGTCTCTATCTCTGTCAAATAAATAAATAAAATCTTTAAAAAAAAAATAAAAGCTGAACAAACTGAGAAATCAACAACTCTCATTTGTCAGAGAAGTTGGGTGACAGGGTAAATCATTGCCCCCCAAACTGGAGAGATAGATGGCAGTACAGAGAATCACAACTTAACCGAACACAAACTTAAAAGCAGAAACCTACACAGGGACCAATGTCAGGACAGACAAACCTGAACTATAGTTGACAAATTGCTGGAGGCTAAGTGTGGACAAGCCTGAAAGAGAAAAACTGCAGAGGGACCCAGTCATAAGGAAGCCCTCATACCCTTGTATTTCACCTTCAGGTGCTCTAAACGGGTCCTCATAGTCAATATCGGGGGAAAAAAATCCCCTGAGCTTTCAGGAGGGGAGGGAAAGAGAGAGAGTTTTGAAATATGCTACAGCACTCCTTCCTTCTAAACAAGGCCTGCCCTCAGAAGAAATTATTTTACCAGAACATAAACTGCTGGGGTGATGTCAGATGCTTGGGGGAAGGAGGGAAATACCCAACTCCCACCCTTTCTAGCCAACCACATAGGGAATAGAAATACACAATTCCAGCCCCCCACCGACCATTCTGTTCCACTTACAGTGGGCCAGGGAGAGACAGAAAAGTTAGTGAAGTTCATAGTCCAGGGCCACAGCCTCACCGAAGCACTGAGACCAAATCACAGGACTATAGAAGGCTTCCTCTTCCCATCCCACCTTACCACCACATTATTAAAGGCCTATTTACTGCAGTTCCTTTTATATGACTCCCTTTTAACAAAAATTTACAAAGCATACTAAAAGACAAAACACACACACACAAAACAAACAAAAAAACCTACTATAGTTTAAGGAGCCTAAACAAGCATCAAAACTAGAGTCAATAATGGCAAGAACATTGGCATTAACAGACCAGGAATTTTTTTTTTAAAGCTATGATTAATATAGTAAGAGCTCTAATGGAGAAAGTAGACAATATGCAAATACAGATGGATTATGTAAGCAGAGAGATGGAAATGCTAAGAATCAAAAAGAAATGCTCGAGATCACAAACACTGTAACAGAAATGAAGAATGCCTTTGATGGGCTCATTGATGGACTAGATAAAGCTACTGAATCTCTGAGGGTGAGGACATGACATTAGAAACTACCAAAACTAAAAAATAAAGAGAAAAAAGACTCAAAGAAAAAGAACATGATATCAAGAACTGTGGGACAACTACAAAAGGAAGAATAACACCTGTAATTGGAATACCAGGCAGAGAAGAAAGACGGAAAGGAATAGAAAAAATATTTGAAATAATAATGACTGAGAATTTCCTCCAAATTAATGTCAGACAACAAACCAAAGATCTATGAAGCTTGGAGAACACCAAGCAAGATAAATCCTAAGAAATTATACCTAGGCATACATATCATGTTAGAACTTCAGAAAATCAAAGATCATGAAGAAATTTTGGGAAAACAGAGTTAAAAAAAATTACCTACAGAGGAGCAAAGAAAACAATTATATCTGACTTCTCAGAAATCATGAAAGCAAGAAGAAAGTGAGTGAAATATTTAAAGTGTTAAGAGAAAAAAACCTAGAATTCTGAACCTTGCAAAATTATCTTTCAAAAGTGAAGGAAAAAGATGTTTTCAAACAAACAAAAAATTTTTCGCACTATATTATTCTTAAAGGAAGTATTCAACAAGTGGATATGACAATTATTAATATATATGCCCCCAAC
>NC_048233.1:61484760-61516649 GCF_002007445.2 Ailuropoda melanoleuca | reverse complement strand
TAATGCTAAGTGAAATAAGTCAAGCAGAGAAAGACAATTATCATATGATTTCTCTCATCTATGGAACACAACTAGGACGATTGGTAGGGGAAGAAAGGGATAAAGAAAAGGGGGGTAATCAGAAGGGGGAATGAAACATGAGAGACTGTGGACTATGAGAAACAAACTGAAGACTTCAGAGGGGAGGGGGTGGGGGAATGGGATAGACTGGTGATGGGTAGTAAGGAGGGCACGTATTGCATGGTCCACTGGGTGTTATACGCAACTAATGAAGCATCGAACTTTACATCGGAATCCGGGGATGTACTGTATGGTGANGGAATCCGGGGATGTACTGTATGGTGATTAACATAATATAATAAAAAAAATCATTAAAAAAATTTTTTTTAAAGATTTTATTTATTTATTTGAGAGAGAGAGATTGAGAGAGAGCATGAGAAGGGAAAGCGCCAGAGGGAGAAGCAGACTCCCCCCTGAGTGGGGAGCCTGACGCAGGACTCGATCCTGGGACTACAGGATCATTACCTGAGCTGAAGGCAGTCACCTAACCAACTCAGCCACCCAGGTGCCCCATAACAAACAATAATTGAGGGAATTCGGTGGCAGTAGACTTGCCTTAAAAGAAATTTTAAAAGAAGTTCTTCGGAGAAAATGAAAACGATATAGGTCAAGAAACATAGGTCTACATAAATAAAGAATGAACATTGGAGAGTGAATAAGTAAAGGTAAAATTATTTTTTATTCTTAATTGATCTATCAGATAACTGTTCAAAATAATAATAGCAACAATGTATTTGCTTATGTATATTTATATATGTATATATGCTTATATATAAGTGAAATGAATGATAGTGATGATACAGGGATATAAAGGAGGAATTAGAAATATTTTGTTAGTATATGTGAAGAAATACAGTGTCATTTGGTAGTGGACTTGGATTAGTTGTAAATGTATATTGCAAACTTTTGCAACCACTAAAAAAAGTAAAAAGAGAAGAAATGCAATTGATATGCCAAGAAAGGAAAGAAAATGGAATCATATAAAATATTCAATTAAAACCATAAAAGGCAGAACAAGTATAGGAAGACAAAAACAGGAACAAGGAACAATAGCAACAAATAGAAAAGAGCAACAAATATGGTAATATTAACCCAACTATATCAATAATTACCTTAAATGGCAATTGTCTAAATATACCAATTAAAAGACAGGAGATTGTTAGAGTAGATCAAAAAACAATACCTAACTACATGTTGACTACAAAAGCTTTATTTTTTTTAAAAGATTTTATTTATTTATTTGACAGAGATAGAGACAGCCAGCGAGAGAGGGAACACAAGCAGGGGGAGTGGGAGAGGAAGAAGCAGGCTTCCAGCGGAGGAGCCTGATGTGGGGCTCGATCCCAGAATGCCAGGATCATCCCCTGAGCCAAAAGCAGATGCTTAATGACTGAGTCACCCAGGTGCCCCCAAAAGCTTACTTTAAATATAAAGTCACATCTAGATTAAAATTAAAGATATACGGTGCTAACACTCATCAAATGAAAGCAGGAATAGTTACATTAATTTCAGATACAGCCGACTTCAGAGCAAGGAAAGTTATCAAGGCTAAAGAGGGGCATTACATATTGATAAAGAGATCAATACTCCAAGAAGATATAACCGTCCTGACTGTGTATGTATCTAACAGCAGCAACAAAATACATGAGGCTAAAATTGGTAGAACTGCAAAGAGAAATAAATGAGATACACTAGTATGGCTGGAGACTTTAATATCTCTCTATCAGAAATGGAAAGATCCAACAGAAAGAAAATCAGTGAACACATAGTTAAACTCAACAGCATCACCAGTTAATTGGATGTAGTCTACATCTCTACACTACTTCCTTCCGCAGATTAAGAATTCTTCTCAAGCTCCCTTGAAACATTCAAGATAGACCATATTCTGGGCCATAAAACACATCTTAACATATTTAAAGGAAGAGAGACCAGAGAGATAGCTGGAGAATTACTGGAGATTAAACAGCCCAGTTCTAATCACACATGGGTCAAGGAAGAACTCTCAAGAGAAAATTAAAAATTTTTTAACTCAATAAAAATTTAAAATAAAACTTATCAAAGTCATGTGGGATACAGTGCTTACAGGGAAATTTATAGCATTAAATGTCTATGTTAGAAAGGCAGAAAGATCTAAAAATCAATAATCTAAGTTTTCATCATAAGAAAATAGAAAAAGAAAAGCGAATTAAATCCAAGGTAAACAGGAAAAAATAAAGAATAAAAATTAAATCATGAATAAATTTAAAAAATGGAATCTATAGAGAAAATCAATGAAATCAAAAGCTAATTCTCTGAAAAGATCAATAAAATTGGTAATTCTCTGGACAGGCAAACTTAGAAAAAAGAAGACAATTTTACAAATTACTAATATCAAGAATGAAAGAAGGAACATTAATACAGAACCCATGGATATTAAAAGGATAAAAAAGGAATTATGAAAAATTCTATACCCACAAATTTGGTAACCTAGATGCCATGGACCAATCCCTTCAAAAGTATAATCTACAAAAACTCACACAAGAATAAATGGACAATCTGAATAATCTTGTATCTAGTAAAGAAATTGGAACAATTATTAATAACCATTCAATTCAGTAATCATGCTGCTTGGTATTTTCCCAAAGTTGAAAACTTAGGTCCACACCAAAAGCTTGCACATAGATGTTTGTAACAGCTTTATTCCTAATTGCCAAAACTTGGAAGCAACAAAGATGTTCTTTAGTAGGTGAATGGATAAATAACATTCCAGACAATAGAACATTATTCAACATGAAAAGAAGAAGAGAAGAGGAGAAGAGAGGGGGAAAAAAAGGAAAAGAGGGGTGCCTGGGTGGCTCAGTCGTTAAGCATCTGCCTTAGGCTCAGGGCGTGATCCCGGCGTTATGGGATCGAGTCCCACATCAGGCTCCTCGGCTATGAGCCTGCTTCTTCCTCTCCCACTCCCCCTGCTTGTGTTCCCTCTCGCTGGCTGTCTCTCTCTCTGTCAAATAAATAAATAAAATTTAAAAAAAAGAAAAAGAAAAAGGAAAGGAAAGGAAAAGAAAAGAAAAAAGAAAAGACAAGACCTATCAAGCCATGAAAAGACATGGAGTAAACTTAAATGCATATTACTAAGTGAAAGAAGTCAATCTGAAAAGTCTACATATGTGGAAGAGTGGTGTGGGATGAAGATATAGATGATACAAAAGTGTCAGAATGTTGATCATTGTTGAAACTGGGTGATGGTAACACTGGGGTCATTATACAATTCTATTTACTCTGTGTATGTTTGAAATTTTCCATAATAAAAAATTACTTATTACAATCAAGGATTATTTAAATCAACAACCAATACAGGTTTTATGTTAGATCTGCCGTAAGTGCATATGCTTTATACAGATAATATTTGGGGACTACTTTGGTATTTCAATATCTCATTCATAAGATTTACTCTATGCACAGTACCTGCATAAAGAAGGTCACTCTTTCATACAACCAAAGTTTATGATAGGCTGGATAGTTAAAAGATAGATTATCAAACAAACAGTCCAATAAACAAACCAAATTCATGACATAAAGAATATGGTGACAAAAGTATAAAGATTTTCTATTAAAAATCAGTTTATTATAAGAATAGTAAGATGATAGAATTAAGCATGAATACGGTGTAGTGATAAGACTAATGTGTCAACATCAGTCTCGACATCAGTCAGATTCCAATAGAGAAAGAGAATCCACCCTGAGTATTTAAAACAAGGGGATTTTAATGCAGGGAATTGATTACACGGGTGACAGAGGAGCTGAAAAGCCAAAGAGGGAACAATGAGGTAAGCCAGAGATGAGCCACCAGCAGCAAGGTCCAGCACCCCTCTGGCGGAGAGACAAAGGGAAGGGGCTCATGTGCAGAGCCGAGGCAGAAGTCTCTTGTTGGAAGTTGGACCCAGGAAGTCTTCATCCAGCAGGAGATAGAGCCACTGAGGAGACAGCTGCTATGGGGGGTGCCAGCCAGACAGAGAGGGAGGGAGAGAAGCTCCCTGGTTTCTCGTCTCCTCCCACTCTCCACCTCAAGTCAGTGGCTCCCATTAGCCAAAGCCAGCTGCCATGGGAGCCTGGGAAACTCAGGCTGCGGGGATCTAAGAATCCTTAGATCCAAGAAAAGGATTACCCCCAGAATAAAGTGACTAATAAAAGAAAAAAACCCAAAAAACCAGTATACTTTGGCACAAAGCCCATGCTTCAGCCTCTCTCAATTTAATGGAGCAGGTCTTCAGTTTCATGTTTGATATTGTAGTAAGCACAGATGTTTCATACCTAAATGATTGCTTGTAGAGCTTTCTTCCTTCTCTTATAGAGCTTCCTTCTCTTTCCTTCCTCACTCCAGTCAGAAGTGGCTTTACCGTAGAACTCACAATTCTTACACCACAAGGCCTTGCCATTGATCTAGCCTCTTTTAATGCCCTGGGAAAGATACTATTTTTTAAAAATTTGTAATTGGATATTCTTTTCGAAAATAGAGCATCCGTAAGGTTGAGTAAATGTCTTGTCCCATAAAAAATCTGTCCCTTTCCTACTTTTTGCCCCCCACCAGGTCCCATTATATCTAAATTAGGTGCCTTTCTTAAATTACCTACTCTAACTCCTAGTTCATCAAATGAAACCAGGACCCTGGATCAGATGAGCCGGGAAATTCTAATTCTATCTAGCAAGGTGTAAAAAAAAAATATTATTCCCCATATGGAAGCATTCTTTACAATAGGAATTTACGAGCTCAAATTCTTCCAGGGATCCAAGCATGTAATGAATGAATGAGAAAGAATAGGTTGGGACTAGGGCAACCTCAAGGGCTCATGATCCAGCCAATTGTTGCATGAAATTGAGCTCACTATATCCAGATCTTTTCTTTTCTTTTCTTTTCTTTTCTTTTCTTTTCTTTTCTTTTCTTTTCTTTTCTTTTCTTTTCTTTTCTTTTTTTAAGAGAAACCGAAAATGTGATTTCTTTTTTCCAAGTAAAACTGTGAATTCTTTTGATTTTTAAATATACGCTGGAAAAACTTTAATATGTTGCTGAGCAAAACAAATCACGTCCAAGTGCTATATTGAACCTCCGGGCTGCCAGTTTACATTTGTTTTATAGGAAATATGCATAACTTGAGAAATTTATAACCAATTTTTGAAAGAACCTGATTCTTTCTTTTCCCAAAGTCCAAATCGAGAGAAAAAAAGAGGATAAAGCTGCCCCCCAAGTATCAGAGCCCTATAACAGTTTGATTATTATTTATAATAAATTTGGTTCAACAAAATCAGTTTAGTGCCAAGCATACTGCTGGTGCTAAGATATAAAACTGAGAGAGAGGAAAAGATAATAACAGTTAAGATGAAAGTGAGAGAGACAGAGCTAAAAGAACAGGGAGGCCAACAGATCAATAACTGAATAGAGGCCTGTGATGATGATGATGACAGAACAGCTCACAGATATTGAGTACTTACTGTGTGCCGGGCACTGCACTCAGCGCTTTTGTCAATCAGGCACTCAGTCAACAAACGTGTATTAGGCCAGGTGCTATTCTATGTGCCAGGAGAAAGCAAAGACAAGACAGAGAAAGATGCCTTCTAGAAACTTAGATTCTAGCAGAGGGAGATAGAAAATAAACCTAAAAACAAAGAGGTGCATAAGATGATTTCAGGTGTTCTGTGATACCACAAAGAAATGAGATGATGGAGTAGGGGAGATAAGGGTTTTCAAAACTGGCCCTCTCTGAGAAACTGACTTCGAGCAAAGGCATGGCTTATGAGAAGAAGGCAGTCATGAAGCCAAATGTTCCAAGTGGAAAGAAGAGCAGATGAAAAGTGCTAACGGTCTTGAGAAGGCTACAAGTTCAGAAAAGTTGAGGGGTAGAGATCCAGCCATACAAGTAGAGCAAGGGGAGAGGGGAAGAAGAGGGTGGACAGTACTGCACAGCGTTGGAGACCACGGTCCCAACATTGGATATTCATCTACTATGTGCAAGGAAGCCACTGGCAGTTTTAAGCCGTGCCCTGGTATGTTTGGATGTAAGCATGAAGATCCTTCTGGCCGGTCAGTGGAGGATGACTTGTTGATGTGAAGGTTGAGCTGATAAAGGGCTGGACCAGATTGCAGTGGTGCTGAGGGCGACACATGGGAAACTTTTTCTTAAGTTTTTATTTAAATTCCGGTTAGTTAACATATAGTGTAATATTAGTTCCCGGTGTACAATATAGTAACTCAGCACTCCCATACAATACCCAGTGCTCATCACAACAAGTGCCCTCCCTAATCCTCTTCACCTATTTCACCCATCCCCCCACCCAGCTCCGCTCTGGTAACCATCAGTGTGTTCTCTATATTCCGAGTCTGTTTCTTGGTTTGCCTCTCTCGCTTTTCTTCCCCTTTGCTCATTTGTTTTGTTCCTTAAATTCAAATATGAGTGAAATCATATGGTATTTGTCTTTCTCTGACTTATTGCACTTAGTACAATACCCTCTAGTTCCATCCACGTCATTGCAAATGGCAAGATTTCCTTCTTTTTTATAACAGGGTATATATATATATATATATATATATATATGTGTATATGTATATTATATATATATGCCACATCTTTTTTATTCATTCATCAGTCAACAGACACTTGGGCTGTTTTCATAATCTGGCTATTGTAGATAATACTGCTATAAACATCAAGGTGCATGTATCCCTTTAGATTAGCATTTTTGTATTCTTTGGGTAAATACTTAGTAGTGCAATCCCTGGATCACAGGGTAGCTCTATTTTTAACTTTCTGAAGAGCCCCCATACTGTTTGCCCAAGTGGCTGCACCAGTTCACGCTCCCACTAAGAGTACAAGAGGGTTCTCCTATTTGAAGCATGGGAGACTTTTTATCTATTTATTTATTTTTAAGGGACTGGATGCATGATCTGAAGGTAAGACCTAAAACAAGGATGATATCTTGGTTTCGAGTGGATAGCAGCTGCATAGGCGTCACCTCCACTACCTAAGTCCCTAAGCGATCACCACCGGCCACACGCCTTCACACCAGCGCCATTCCCAAGCCCCAGTACTCTCTGCCACAGCTGCTGGTCTGGACCATTAGGTAATTTATAGAGTTGGTAAGTAGAAGATTTCTCTTTACCGACTGGTATGGAGGTATTGCAACATTTCAACAACAGATACAGCCATACCAGGTGCTACCAGGGGAATACCAGTCTCAGGTGAAGACGTTTGAAATCTATCCTGTTGGACATAAGACATCAGTGACAATTTCTGGCCAGGGGAGTGACATGATCAAATAGAGGATCCAGAAGGTTGACCTGGTAGCTTGTGAGGGATGAGTTAGCGTAGAGGGAAAACCTGGAGGCAGGGAGATAGATCCATTAACAGGTTATTCCAGGAGAGGCACACGATCAGGTGAGAAGCACACGGAAATTCCCCACAGGATTTTGCTGTGAAAGTTAGACTGCCTTGATAGGAGGAAGGTAGTATAATCCCTTCCCCCTTTAAATTGATTTGTTGGAGCTTTGTTTTGTTGCTGAAGGCACCAAGTGAATATATCGCTGCCACCTACATGCCCTGTGGGTAAATGATAAAATTACCATCTCTGCTTCCTCTCTCTTGAAGGAATGAACTTTAGAACTCTGTGGTATGGAGTGAGCTGGATTAGGAGTGAATTCCTGAGGTAAGCTGGTACTTTTCAAAGACAGAAATGAATCTATGAATCTTTGACACGTTGGTGAAACTGGAGAAAGGGAGAGATCCACACCTGACATGAAGCACGTTCAAAAATCCTGAAAACAGGGGCGCCTGGGTAGCGCAGTCGTTAAGCATCTGCCTTCGGCTCAGGGCATGATCCCGGCGTTCTGGGATCAAGCCCCACATCAGGCTCCTCCGCTGGGAGCCTGCTTCTTCCTTTCCCAGTCTCCCTGCTTGTGTTCCCTCTCTCGCTGACTGTCTCTCTGTCAAATGCATAAAAATAAAAAATCTTAAAAAAAAAAAATCCTGAAAACAACCAGGGGTTCCTGGGTGGCTCAGTCATTAAGCGTCTTCCTTCGGCTCAGGTCATGATCCCAGGGTCCTGGGATCAAGTCCTGCATCGGGCTCCCTGTTCAGCGGGAAGCCTGCTTCTCCCTCTCCCACTCCCCCCGCTTGTGTTCCCTCTGTCGCTGTCTCTCTTTGTCAAATAAGTAAAAATCTTTTTAAAAAAATCCTGGAAACAACCTTAAAATAGATCTTTGCTTATTTATGAATGTCAGACTGGATAGAACAATGGAGGGGAAGAGAAAGTGAGAGAGAGAGGAAACAAAACAGTAACAAACAATCGGTGAATGGAGGTGATGGAAAATCATTGTATTGCTTTCCAACTTCTCTGTAGGTTTGAAATATTCCCAGATAAAAAATTGGGAGGGGGATAACTTGCTGGTTTGCTAATTGTTCTTTCTGGGAACTAGATGACCTCTGATGTTTAGTAGCGATACTAGTGGTGAGTCCCTTCATTTTCATTCTTGGAGAGGTGTCTCTATAGTTTGAATGATAAAGTGAATCCCATCCACCGAAATCAAGGGACCAAGGTCTTACAGAATTCCTAATGTACAGTGTACTTTTTCTTTCTTGTTTGAACTACCCTAATTATTAGTATATATGCAGGAGACCCTTCATATGGCTGTAGAGTTTCCTAGAAGGAGAAGCTACCCATCTTTCTCTTTGCGGTTTACTTGCTATTCAGGTTAACACAGAAAGCACTCAACCCAATCACTAGATGTTTTGCATTATCTATTTATGCCTTGTTTGTTTGGGTCTATGACAATTTTCAAAGTGTCTTCTATGGTGAACAAGTCTGATACAATGTTTAAGAATGTCAGAGAACACTATCAATTCTGTTTATTGCTCAGCCCATCATCTCCAAATACAATGCTGAAGTAAAAGTGTCCAAATTGCCACAGCTTCTGTAAACTGAAGCAAATTCCAGTGCAGCTCCCATTATTGTTAGAATCTAAAAATATCTTTGCCTTGTGGTTTACTCACGTTTTAAAATATTAGGTTGAACTGTATAAAATCATCATTTTGTTATTCAAAAACAGTCAAATATTGACAACTTCATATGGTTTACCCTACTGAAATCAACGCATTGCCTGTAATGTTGACATCAGATAAAAAAATGATTCATATTGCCTATTATATATTATTTCCTCCCTGGTGAAAGCTCATAGCTTGCAGAAACGCAGAGACTTACAGTTTATAGAACCTCAGAGCATGTGCCCAAAGCAGTTGCTAGAATAAGTATAAATTCTCATATAAACGTACAAATGATAGAGTTCAGTATATGGCATCCGACTTTGTTCCATCACCTCTAGTCTGGCGGCCATGGAAGAAAAGTAACTATTGATTAATCTTAGCTGGGTTTTTTTGCACACTCTGTACGTATTCTGTACAAATTCCACAAATGTTACATATTCTGTACAAATTCTAAGAACAATTTGAATGCCTTTACCGTGGATCCTTATGACTGTCATCGTCAAAGTATGTCACTCCTTTGCCTGTCAAACCGAAGCCCCACTATCAGGGCCGAAATTTCACTAAGTAGAATTAATACTAATATTAATACTAAGTAGTATTAATCTATTGGGCAACCTATGTCTTTACATTTTTTTTTCTTGAATTACAACTTCCGATAACCTCGGACAGGTGAAAAACCTCTCATAGAATTCCCCCTCTTTCTTTTCGACAAGAGGATATTTTCAATTTAGCGTCTATCCTACTTAAATGCCAAATCCTGAAAGTACCACATGATGCAATAGAGCATAGATTATCCTAACTGCTCTGGTAAGTGCTATTAAAAAAAAAAATTTCTGTGAATAATTCTCATAATTTGGCCCACTTACAACACAGAAATATCTTTTTCTTGACACAGAAAATGTATTTTTCCCCTCAATGTTTAGTGTTTCCCTTGGATATTTCTCATTAATATTAATTCTTGTTAATATCCTTCAATATTGTAGTCCTAAGTACTGCAGTTTTTCTAGAAGCAGAAAGTTATATAGATTTTTTTTAACCAAACTCTCTTCACAGAAAATAAAATTCTGCAGCTTCAGAACAACCTAGCTTATCTTTCTGCTACTGCTTCAAAACTATAGCAGCAAAATGAAGAAGGAATTGAGATTTGAGCATTTTTACTTTTTGAATTCACACAGTTTTCTATTCCAGGTGCTTTGAAAGTTCACTATTCCTGTCAATAAAGACTTTCTTTTTTCCTTCTTGGCAGAAAACTCATACACTTCCTAATGTTACATAAGTATCCCGATAGTAAAAATAAGCAGAGAAAAGGAATTGGAGTTGAGTGGCACAAAAGGTCAGCTGGAGAAGGAGAGGCACGGAGAAGAAAAGTATTACGGTTGACACAGCAAAAGACTCAGGTTATGATAAGGAAGCTGCTGGAGAAGCCCGAGTCCAGCACACGCGAGCAAGTACTGACCACCACTCAGACCTCACACAGGCACTACCCTGGAAGCTGGTGTCGTGCCGCTGGGCTCCAAATCTTACTAGCATGTGGGTGATCTTCGATAAGTTGTTTGCCCTCTATGCTCAGTTTACTTATCAATAAAATAGGTATAAGAATGGCAGGTATTGGATTGGGTTAAGAAGATTAAATGTGATTTCTCAAGTAAAGCACTTAGATCCCCGATTCTGATTAATTGCCAACAAATGTTAACTTAGCTATATCTCAGTAATTTCTTTTCTAGCCTTCACAGCAGAACCCTCTAAACCACGCAAATAAAATCAGAATCCTTGGCCTCAGCTTTGGAAAAGAACTCTGAAGAATTATACAGATTCAGATGAAAGCAAACTATAAGCTAATTGGCTCATATAAGGATTGCACATTATTATTATATCACATAACTATTATAACTTCATTAGATGTGCCTGCAGAGATGCAATGTGCTGTCGGGAAAAGTCAGAAAGCTTTAGAAGCAGGTGAGGCCGGCTTCTACTTTCGGTGTAGGACCTCGGATGACTCGTCTGATCTCCCCAAAGCTCATTTCCTGACCTTTACAGTAGGGATAACAGCACCTGCCTGTAGGATTGTTGTAGAATAAGCAATAATCCCTGGGCAGGTGCTAGGCACACCAGAAGCTCTCAATAAATGGAAACTCTCATTATTCTTAAGGGAGCGAGGCTCTCTGACACTGTCAGATTAGAATATCAGAAACTTCAACACACCGCATAATCAAGTCAACAAAGTTGACATCCAACTTAGAACGCTTTTCGTAGAAAGCAATATTTTTAATTTACTCAGAGTTTCACGCGGTCATCCTGCATTTTCTTTAATTGTCTTAGACATTTAAACTTTCACAGCTGCAAGAAATTTGAAACTGAGTTCTAATCAGATTTAAAAAAATCCACCCCAACCAAAGCTCTCCTTTGCTCCTACTTAGGGAGGTTCCTACATTTGGGTCTTGGGGCAGAACTGAACCGGGTACATCAGTACTCAGATGATCTTAGACACCATTAAATTAAAATACAAGCAACAACTGAATTTCAGAGATGTGAAACAAGTTACTAATAAAGCTAGTTAAATATATTGCTAAAATGATTTTTTTTTCTATGCCAAGTACTAAGCTGTGTATGCCATCTACATTATCTCATTTAATTTTCAAACTATCCCCTGAGGCAAGTGTTATTATTATCTTTATCTGACAGAGGAGAAAACTGAGTCTTGGAGCTGGACTGTGTGATAAGTAGCCACTAGCTGCATGTTGCTATTACAACTAAATTAATTTAAATAAAAGCTAAAATTCAGTCCCTCTGTTGCACAGGCCAAATTTCAAGTGCTCAATAGTGGCTAGTATGGTGTTCACTTCAAATTATAGAACCTTAAGAACAACATCGCAGAACGTTCTATTAGACAGTACTGCCTGAAAGTCGAAGTAATCATCTGAGTTTACGTAGCTAACACGTGGTAGAACCAGGTGACTTGACTCCTGAACTTCTCCTCTTAAGCTCTCATTGCCAGAGCCAAGATTTCTCCATATCCACATCAATGCTCTTCCCATCGTCCATTCCTTCTTCTTAAGAATATCCTTACCTGGTGAATTATATGCTTCATGGTGACAACTTTACATACAGACTGTACTACTTTTTACTCAATTTTTAAGGTTTACTTATATTTTAATTTAAATCTATCAATTTTTAAAAGTACATTATTATAGGGATAGTTTATTTCTATTACTTGCCTTGTATTTATTTATATTTATGAAAATAAATACAATGTAATGTTTTACTATATTCTGATACAGATACTAAGGGATTTTCACCTCTGTACGGAGGTGTGTGAGATATACAGGTGTTAAATATACATTTGGTAAAAAAACAGATTCTTTTACTTGTCCTAATTCCAATTACCGAAAAAGAATCAAAGAGGAAATACATTTCTGACAATGTGACATGACGCTATTCATTGCTACATCTGTAGAACCACCTAAAATCTCCTCTCTGCTCACTGGGAGTTTGTCACATGTAAATGTTTGTGTCTGCACCAAACATTCAGGGAAAAATTGGAGCAGAGTATAATAAACCACAAATATAACTGCATGCAAAAACTTCTTCACACAGACAATGGCTGATCTAGAGAGGCAGTGACTTTCAAGGGATAGCTTCATGGATGTGGAAATGGTCTTTAAAAGTGGAGTAAGGGGGCGCCTGGGTGGCACAGTCGTTAAGCGTCTGCCTTCGTCTCAGGGCGTGATCCCAGAGTCCTGGAATCAAGTCCCACACCAGGCTTCTCTGCTGTGAGCCTGCTTCTTCCTCTCCCACTCCCCCTGCTTGTGTTTCCTCTCTCTCTGGGTGTCTCTATCTCTGTCAAATAAATAAATAAAATCTTAAAAAAAAAAAAAAAGTGGAGTAAGGGGTGCCTGGGTGGCTCAGTCGGTGAGCAGCTGCTTTCGGCACAGGTCATGGTCACAATGTTCCTGGATCGAGCCCCTGCTCAGCAAGGAGTCTGCTTCTCCCTCTCCTTCTGCCTCTCCTCCAGGCTCATGCTCTCTCCCTCATTCTCTTTCTCTGTCAAATAAATAAATAAAATAAGTAAATAAATAAATAAGAAATAAATATCTTTAAAACAAATAGATAAAAATAAAAATGGCGTAAAATGGAGAAGACTATTTCTCACTAAGTGTGCACTCACGTGAGAAGGCACAAGAAGTTCGGGGACAATAGGACGATCAGCGAGCCTGGGACTACAGCAACACTGGAGAATTTGGGGAAATACAGTTCAGTAACTTTGAGAAGGCTCAATTTGGACAGTTTTGATGCTGGACTGATACCAACTGAAAAGAGGAGCTTCAACGTGCATACAGAGGGGTCAGGATGGGAGCTGCCTATGAAGGAAATGAAGAGCCATGATGAGTTGGGTGACTTCATAGAACTGGGATATTGTGGACCATACCAGCCATGAACTGAAAGTCAGAGTCCTTGGCATTAATATCCCAGTATCCCTCTATGAGCCAAATCTTCACTTGAACAAAGCCCAGTCTTCTAAGGAAACTCTAAGGAAACTTAGGTTTCATCGCCTAACTTGCTAGTCCCAAGTGTGGATGCCTGGCTCAGGGTTGGCTGTGGGAGCAATTCATAGCCCCTGTTGACCCGAGGCCCATGTGTAGAAATCCAGCCATAGCCTTATTTTCACAACTGGTCCACTGTGCACTGGGAAAGAGAACGCCTCTCCACTGTGGTACGTGCTGATATGGGGATGGTTTTTAGAACCAAGTTAGCAGAGAGGGCTCTGAAGCCACATTGCTCGAGTTCAAATCCCAGTCTAATCATGTAACCTTACTCCTTTCTCTTGTTTAAAATGGATTCACAATAATAACACCTGTCTCATAGTGTCGCTATTAAATATTAACTAAAATAACTCATGGAAAGTATTCATACAGCTGCTGATTTAATTCAAGTCAGATGTCTCCCTATTATCACCCTCAAATTATTATAGCTGTCAGTCATTCATTCACACAAGCAAGAAGGCAAGCACGCGCGTGTGTGCACACACACACACACGCACACATGTCTGTATTCCACAGTAGGCTCACACCCCAGTGGTATGACTGGTTTGGCATGTTTCCCAGTATTAGCCATAGTATTTACCCAAACATACTGCCTATCACCACCCTCTGATACCTGAGCCTCGGTGCCGACTTGCTAAGGTGAACCCCTTTGCCTAATTGCTTCCTCATTCCCAGACACACTCTCTCCATAGACTCTCCTTTGTCTCCACAGTGCCAAACTCATTCCTACCTCAGGATCTCTGTACCTGTTAAAACTTCTTCCTTCCTTCAATGGTACTTCTCCCCACTCTTACTAATTTTTACTTAACCTTCAAGTCACTGAGAAACCTTCCCTAAACTTCCATCTATGAGCCACTTATTTATCCAGATATATGTATGTATGGATAGCCTCTCTTTGTGAAGTCCAAGGTAAGAAATTCATAGACATTGTCTAAATACAGCTTTGCTCTGGAACAAAGCCAAGTCAGCTCTGTTCACCAACAACTGAAGACGGAATTGGTCATGTACAGTCATTTTAATCTTAGTCATCCTGTTTTCATTTTTCTTAGATCCTGAGTGCTTGCTATGTTTGTGCTTAATTTCGAGGTGTTTTATGAGCGTTATTAATCTCATTATGTCCAGTGAATGTACAAGCAGTGAAGATGATGAAAACTACTAATTAGTGGCATAGGATTATGATGGAAACAAAGTGAAACCTAACAGTAATTGATGTGCGTATGTTCATCAATTGTATGGCATCATTTTGGACTTAAAAACAAACAGACTTATAAACAGTCTTTGGAAATTTAACTTGTTTCTACCCAGAGGAGTTTCTATGTTTTGTTTTCCGGTTATATTTTGATGTCTCTATATCTCTCTCAATTCTAAGTTCCATGAGACTAGGAATCAATGTTTTGTTTGACATGGTATTGAAGAGTCTCTCAAAGTGACTTGAATGATTTCTGACATCAACTACCTAGAGTTAAGCCAAACTTCACAGGTGAAGGGCACAGTCCTCCATAAGACGGCCCTCACTTCAGACACCTGCCACACATTGAGGAGTCCTCAGGCTCCCTTCACTTTTGACCAGCTGGCCACAAATTCAGTTTCCCATTACCCCTTCGGGTTTGAAAATTCAGTGGAGCAACTCACGAAACTCAGGGAGGTACTTCATGTACCTTAATGATTATAAGTACTGGACTTAATGATCATAGTTTCATTATAGCAAAAGGATACAAATCAGAACAAGCCCAAAGGAGAGGCATAGAGAATGATATCAGAGAAGGTCCCAACTGTGAAGCTGCCTTGTCCTCAGAATGCACGTTACCCTGTTGCACACCGCTGTGGGCCAATACGCAGAGTATTTGCCTTGGAAGATCACCTGAACTTCAGTATCCAGAATTTTTTTAAATCAGAATTTCATTATAAAAGCAAGATTGGTTCAATCATTACCCATATGACTCAATCTCCAGCCTTACCCACTTCCTCAGGGGTCAGGCTTATCTCATGTGGCTCAAAGCCCCAAAGTCTAATCTCATGGTTGGTCTTTCTAGCATAGCCAGCCCCCATCTTGGCCCACTTCATTAGAATAAACTATCTAGGGGCCTACTCTCAAGCACACTTTCAAGTATGATCTGAGGGGTACACCATGAAGAGCAAAGGTACACCTCATTCCTTGGGAAACTCCAAGGGTTTAGAGGTTACCCTCCAGGAACCAGAGGCAAAGGCCAGTGACATTTTTTTGTTACACGGTGATACATAGTCAGTGCAATAAAGACTCGTTGAATAAATGACCCACTGGAGCGTTAGGTCAGGTTACACTGGATATTGCTAAGACTTTGTCTTGAATAAAGATAAGAGAAAATGTGATTGAATCTAGCAATTAGGTGATTGTATTCAAAGCAGTTTCAGATGTTAACTGATTAAAGAATAAATGGGAGTTGAGGTTTTATAGATTACTCTATTAAGATGTTTGAGGGTGAATAACACGTGGAAGATACAGGATATAGAGCCATGACTATGTTTTCAGCATGATGGGAAGGCGCCAGTGGACTAAAAGAGAGTAAGGAGAGAACTGATAGGGCAAGTCTGAGGTAGTCTTATGGGTGACTGAGTTCCGAGCACCACTGGGGGCCAAATATAAGTCTCAGCGATGAGACAGAAATGATTCATGCAACATCATGATGGCTTGTAATATTCCTTTTAAACTGCAAATTTCACAACTCAGCTCTGTGGAAATACCTTTGTTCAAAGAAGTCTTTTCCCTGAGGCAATCAGTTCTTAATCAGGAGTGATTTTGCCCCTCAAGGGACATTTGATGATGTCTAGAGACATTTGACCCAGTAATTGCACTTCCGTCTACATACTCAGAAAAACTGAAAGCAGAAACTCAGATATTTGTATGCTCAGTACTATTCCCAATAGACAAAAGGTGAATGCAAACTAAGTGTCAATTGACAGATGAATGAATAAACAAATGTGGTATATCATCAAATGGAATATTATTCAGCCCTAAAAAGGAAGGACATTCTGGCATGGTGTAGCAGAAATAAAGTTTGAAGACATTACGTTCAGTGAAATAAGCTGGTCGTAAAAAAACAAATATTTTATGATTTCACTGACGTAAAGCACCTAGAGTAGTCAAATCCACAGGAATAGAAAGTAGAATGGAGGTTACCAGGGGCTTGGGGGAGGTGAGAAAGGCAAGTTATTGTTTGATAAGGATGAAGTTTCAATTTGGGAAGATGGAAAAGTTCTGGAGAGAGATGCTGGCAATGGTTGCGCGACAATATAAATGTCCTTAATGTCACTGCCGTGTATACTTTAAAATGATTAAAATGATAAATGTTATGTCAGGTATATTTTACCGCAGCTAAAAAAAAAAAAGACTCAAGTGCTATCTACTAGCGTACAGTGGGCAGAAGCCAGAGGCGCTGCTGAACATTCTACAATGTACAAGCCAGCTCCTGCAGCAAAGAATTTTCCAGCCTGGAGGCTCAGTTGGTTAAGCGTCAGACTCTTGACTGTGGCTCAGGTCATGATCTCAGGGTCCTGGGACCTGAGCTCAGGCTCCACACTCAGTGCGGGGCCAGCTTCTCTACCTCTCCTTCTCCCTCTCCTTCTTCCCCTCTCCCAGGTCACATGCTCTCTTGCCTCTCTCTCTAAAATAAATAAAATCTTAAAATAATAATAATAATAATAAAAACCTGAAGAATTTTCCAGTCTGAATGTCAATTGGGCTGATGTTCAAAAACCTTGTTTTCACAGAATATTGAAAGAACAACAGTAAGAAATTGGGTGCAGAGGCTGGTCTTTTCGTTTTTATACTCCTTTTTCACACTGAGGCTACTTTTCTGATTTTACTAGATTTCACTGGCCAGATCAAACTAAAAGGAAGCAAAAGGGGTGGGAGGGGGGAAGGAGAGAAAGAAGGAGGAAAGAAAGCATTTACACCTCAAAATAGAATTTAGAAACTCTCGGGGCGCCTGGATGGCTCAGTCGTTAAGCGTCTGCCTTCAGCTCAGGGTGTGATCCCAGAGTCCTGGAATCAAGCCCCACATCAGGCTCCGCTGCTGAGAGCCTGCTTCTTCCTCTCCCACTCCCCCTGCCTGTGTTCCCTCTCTTGTTGGCTGTCTCTCTCTGTGTCAAATAAATAAATAAAATCTGTTAAAAAAAATTTAGAAACTTTCACTTTCTGAGATCTATCTATCCATCTATCTATCCATCCATCTAATAATTTCACCAATAAAGTCTGAAGCTATGTAAGACTCCCAAGCTTGGCTTGAATTCTACACATTTTGTTGTATTCCCTCATCTATTCCATGCATGTTCCAGAAACTGATAATAAACTATCTTAGCAATGATGTATTATTTCAGTATATATTGTGTCTAAAATACATGTAATTTGCTTTAAATTTTGGTGAAAATTCTGTCTTCTACAGATGTCTTTTCTACAGAAAAGAAGGCATCTTGGTTTAAAGAATGTGTTTATTTCTCCTGTTTAAAAACCACAGAGAAATCTCAATGATGAAGAATCATTTTTTCCACTGCTGCACTATTGTTTAAGAGAGAACAATGTTTATTGTTAAATAACTAAAACAAATTAAAACTTGAATGAACAATGACAGTAAGGGAAAATTATCTTTTAGGTTTTCTATCCATGGGGCCACTGGATCAATGGCCTTTCAATTCAGTCAAATAAACCTCTGATCCAGCTGAACAATCAGTGAGTCTTACTGTTTTCAAGAAATTGAGCAGCTTATTTGATTGGAAATGATAGAAATAATTGTGTGTGTGTGTGTGTGTGTGTGTGTTGAGCCACTGTATTTGAAACAGATTGAAGTAAAAAAGAACTATAGTTTGAGAAACAATGGCTTTGGAAAATTTTAGTATTTTATCAATTTATTATTTGTCTATTCCTCCATCTTGTTCCATAAAAATGGTTTAAGGCAGATCTGAGTATTTTTATAATCTACAATCCCTTGTCTTATGTTTGTGAATATTTTGTAGACTGGGAGCTAAATACTAAATTATTAAAGATTGTGGAAGAAAGAAAGGAAGAAAGAAAGAAAGAAAGGAAGGAAAAAGGAAGGAAGGAAGGAAGGAAGAAAGGAAGGGAGGAAGGAAGGAAGGGAAGGGAAAGGAAAAAGGGAAAAGAAGGGGAAAGGGAAGGGAAGGAAAGAAAGGAAAGGAAAGGAGAAAAGAAGAAAGAATAAAAAGAAAAGAAAGGAAAAGAAAAGAAAAGAAAAAAGAAAAGAGAGGGAGGAAGGGTAGGAAGGAGGGGAGGGGAGAAGAAGGAAGGAAGGAAGGAGGCTGGTGAAGGAGATAGAAAGGGAGCAGCATAATATCTAATATCTTTTAACCAGTTGAATTGCTTCATCTCAAAGACCATTTCAATAACTTTATTCAATAACACCATTAGCAGACAAAATATGCATTTTACTTGCAATTAATTTGTATTCAAGGATACGGTAACTATAGGAAAAAGTGTTTATTTAAGTAGAATGAAATGTGGTCTGAGTCAACTTACTGTTTTTTGGCTTTCTGTCAGCTGTTTGCCCTTCTGAAAAACACTCCAATTTCTTTTAGGAAATTTCTCCGCACCATAGTCTAGATGGGTATGATAAATCCAGGTGCACCGTAGTCTAGATGGGTATGATAAATCCAGGTGCCTGCCTACCACTAGGAGGTCACAGCAGCTGCTGGGGGGCTCTATTTACCAAATCTTTCCTGCATTGTTCAGATACAGGCAGGAGGTGAACTTCCGCCTCAGCCTGGTCTGCAGATAGACTCTCCAGGACTTTAACTCTTAAGCAAGTGACCCAGGATTGAACACATTTGGAGTGAGTCATCCTAGTGGCAGTACCGCGACCACAGGACTAATGCCACAAGGTAGTTCTCTAGCTCCTGGTTCCCAGCTCTATCTTCTCCCCTTGGTTTCTGCTTCCTGCCCTAGTGTTCCAGTTGCTTTGGCTATTTTACAATCCACCCCAACTTAGTAGTTTAAAACAACAACAACATCTATTTCGCTCATGACTCTGCAGTCTGGGCAGGCCCCAGCAAGGACAGCTTGCTTCTCCGCTACTCATTTTTGCCTGGGGTGGCTTAACGGTAGGGCTTGAAGGCTTGCTCACATGTCTGGCACCTGGTCAGAGAAGATTGGAACAGCTGGGAACTGTTGGGGCTCCTTAGTCATCTTGCGAAATCTTGATATGGTCTATCCAGCATGGTGAATTTAGGGTGGCCAGACTTCTTATAGCTCAAGGATCCAAAGATACACACCTCAAGAAAGAACCATGCGCTATCTCTTTTTATGACCTAGCCCAAGTCATGTGGTGTCACCTCAGGACTTGACTGAAGCACTAAATGTACACCCATGTTCAAGGGGAAGGAACGAAGAGTATAGTCAACATATAATTGTAAGAGGAACAAATGGGATAGAATATATATTGGAGCAGTCATTTTCAGAAAATGTAATCCACCACCCCAAGCCTCCTGATTGATGTAATCCCGTTACTTTTCAATAAACTCTCTTGTGCTGATCTTAGCCAGGGTCAGATTCTATTACTTATCACTGAAGAATCCCAATCTAGTAGAGTAAGGATCTGTTTTATTAGTCCCTTGGCAATTAAGTGCTACTTTAATGTTGGATATTTAATTAATATTACCATCAAGAGGTTGGTACTTATTCATTAATTAATTACTAGACACACCTGCATGACTCAGAAGATGGATTTGCTTCACTGGTGAACAACTCCAACTATTTTATCAAGCTTCACTGCATTGCTGCAAAACAGACATGATTATAAAAAAAATAGCTGAAGCAGAGAAAGGTTATTTGGTTTATCACAGATGGCAATGAGCGGTGCAGTGCTTCCAGAAACAGACCCAGAAGTTTTCATTCCCCTGGCCAGGCTGGAACTATTAAATCACATAGAAATACCAGGAAAAGATAAGCTACACGAACCAGTGATTGCTGGCGCTAAACACTCTAGTGAGTTCAAAGAGCCCTTAGGGCCTGCTGTTTATTTGGAAAATCAGGAAAAAAAAAAAGAAAGAAAGAAAGAAAGAAAGAAAGAAAGAAAGAAAGAAAGAAAGAAAGAAAGAAAGAAAGAAAGAAAGAAAGAAAGAAAGAAAAAAGTGGTGAGAGAATGGCAGGACAGCAGCCTAGCTACATATTAGCTTACGATTTTATCTTAACCAGGCTTGTTTGAAGAATTTACACATTAGGGATACATGGGTTTATGTATATATGTGCGGAGAGTACTTTCACCCTTTTTCAAAAAAGCTTCAGGGCCTGTGTGCACATTTTAAATAATAATGCATGTTCCATTACATATTATCAGGTGGACAACAAAATACCACCCTGCAAAGAAAAGAATTTTAACATAAGAGCACATTGGTGTCAGAAAAGCAAGTTAGAAAAGCAGCAAATGATATTAGCAGGTCAAATACGATGACACTTTACTAAAGATGAAAACATTAAAATAAACAACGGAGCAAGAGACTAAGCCTGTTGTTTCTAGGACTATTCCATCCCTCCCCCTGCAACCAATTAGCCAATTTCTCTAAGATGGCAGAGGTCCTAGCAGATTATCTTTTTTAATGTCATTGTGTTGTTGACCACCTATACTTTCAAACTCTTTTGTTAATGGAGTTCTTAGAGAGAAAACACAGGAGGAAAATAAATGCTTTTGATTCCAGCTACTGATTTTTTTTAGGATTTAATTTTTATCGTTCAGTGTTCCAATATTATATTTTATCTGCTCTCAATCTGTCTCTCAATCTCTCCTTCTCATTCTCTCTCTCCCTTGCACGCACTCTCTCTCTCTCTCTCTCCATTTCCACCTCTTTCCCTCTTTTGGTTCTCTTCCAGAGGCTGCTTTTACCAGTGACAGACATCTCCATGGGCTGTTCTTTGTGACCACTGGCTGTGTTGTGAGAACTGTTTTGGTCTTGCTTTTCTTCATGCCTGTCAAAGGCCACAGAGTTTGGAGTCTGAAAACACAACCTGAATCAGCATGGACCCCGGAGACCCTCAACACATCTCAATAAAACTTTCAATGATCTCCATTTTATACACAACGTTTCAGTTGTGGAAGACACACTTCATCTGAACAAAATTATATTGAATAGCACCTCGAATGAAAAGGTGTGTTCAAATAGAGATGACACAGAGAATTACATCTCATACCTTGGTTTTTTATTCTCCATTATGGAGAAAACCACTACAAAACCCAAGAAAAATCATATACATTCCTTTTAGAAGTGCAAATGTCCTAGAACCCTTGATTTGAAAACCCCGTGTAGCCCGAGCATTTTAAAACATCCGGCAGAAAATTCTATGTATGTAAAAACACTTGCTAGTACTATTTTCCGAAGATTACTAAGAGACATTAGAGAAACACCTTTCCATTCAGTAATATTTTTGAAGCTTTGGCTTCACTGTTTATTCTTTGTATGTGTTTACCTTATTTTATTAGCAGCTCATCCTGGATTCTGAGGTATTCTTTGCAACAGCAAGGGGTTTTGTGTTACCTTACAATAGGATATCACCTTTAAAATGTTACACTTTTACCTCTGTGCCAGTACAGTGCCTCGAACTGAACAACATACATAACTCTCAATGTATCATCTGCATTCCCTTTGCATTAGGTGTAACACTGGCACAAAAACCAGCCCCAGCTCCAATTTTTCCAGCTGTCTCTGTCGCCCTGTGATCTTTTGGTACAAATTTTCTAGCCTGTTTGAAAAGGCAGGCTTCTACCCCCCTCTCTTTGATTGTGCTTAGGCATTTTGCCAGCCTGAGACATGGATTAATATGAACAGAATCACAGACTTTTCTGAACATAAGTCATTTACGTGTGTTTAGTGGCATAGACCAAGCAAGAAAAAGGCGGACCGCGGTTGCCTTTGTATAGGATCTGGGTAGGTTTTGATTTCACTCAGAGCCAAGAACAAAGCAACCTCTGACTTTTTCTCAAACTCAGCCCGTATGGAATGACTTCTAATGACTTCACGAACTGCTAGCCTTCAGATGACTGGAGCGTTTTTTCACTTTTTAAGTTTTCCTCTTCTATGACGTTTTATGCTTATACCTTATGGTGCAGTTCTATTTTTGTTCTTCTTGGTTTTCTGAATGCTTAAAGTCTAGAGGGAAATTTTTTTAATCATTTGGCCACCATCAAATGTGCTTTTCAGTTTGGGGATAATGTGGAGAGAGGTTTTAAGTACCGTGCCAACACCAAACATGGCATTCCCTATTGAATGAGCCAATTCCATCCCCTGAGTCTGAATAATTTAGAGGAGACGTGATGTCATTGTCTACTTAGAGATAAATGGAAAGGAGTCTGGGTGTAGACTTTTGGAGTGGTCTTTGTAATAATAGTAATTAAAAAGAGCATTACCTCATATATTTAAACTTTTTGTATATACCATGTGCTTTTCTCATTTTTACCAATATTACTCATAAAGGGCTAGTAGTTCTGTTTCATTATTTTCGAAGCACTGTTTGATGACACTGGTTTAACAGTTCTCACAGTTCACTGATCCAGTTTTCATCAAATTATATTTCTAGTTACACTAGACACTTTCATCATCAATTTCCATATGCCTCAAAGACATGCAAGGACCAGTTTGCCAACAGCAAATTCAGATACCAGATAATAGCTGCTGTAGAACACATTTTTTTCTTACTACAGACTTTTCTAAAATGAAAATCTTAGGATCCACCAGGCCAACTCCTTAGCACTCAAACACACTCATATTTGTTTAACTAGATTAGCCTGTGTGTATGGTGAAGGTTGAGGATTACCACAGACTATTTAATTTTGATGTGAAGATCTTATGATAAAATAAACACTGGCCATATACACTTCCATATCTTTCATATCCCAGCTGGTGGAAAAGCAGCAGCTATCCAATTTGCCAAAGAGCTGCCAAGTACCAAAGAATTCTTTTATCTCCCCTCCCTTAAATTCCCATAACAACGTTCCCATGTTCCTGCCATCACATCGTGAACCTCCTGTTGGCAAATGAATGCTAGAGATTATGACCCATTATATATTCTAGACAACTCTGAAGTATGCAAGTAAGTGTTACATCAATCACTGATGGTAAAGTTCGAATTTCAACCGGTCATCACTTCTCTACGAACTATCAGTTTATTTGTTTTGCTTATGAATTTCAACAGCATAAATAACCCAAAACTGCAGCTTGCAAAGCATAAAATCCTTAATTTTACTTTTTAGAATACTGCTCAGGCTTCAAAAAAAGGGAATTAATAAACTGAAAATAAAACTAAGTATTTTGGTCTTTCAGAGATCAATTCAATCATTCCCATACGTAAGAATAGCAGAAGAATTTTCTTAATATGTTTTATTCCTACTGAATCCTTAAGGGAATATATATATATATTTTTTTTATTTTATTTTATTATTATATTATGTTAGTCACCATACAGTACATCCCCGGATTCCGATGCAAAATTCGATGCTTCATTAGTTGCGTATAACACCCAGTGCACCATGCAATACGTGCCCTCCTTACTACCCATCACCAGCCTATCCCATTCCCCCACCCCCTTCCCTCTGAAGTCTTCAGTTTGCTTCTCATAGTCCATAGTCTCTCATGTTTCATTCCCCTTCTGATTACCCCCCCTTTCTTTACCCCTTTCTTCCCCTACCGATCATCCTAGTTCTTATGTTCCATAGATGAGAGAAACCATATGATAATTGTCTTTCTCTGCTTGACTTATTTCACTTAGCATTATCTCCTCCAGTGCCGTCCATGTTGCAGCAAATGTTGAGAATTCGTTCTTTCTGATAGCTGAGTAATATTCCATTGTATATATGGACCACAGCTTCTTAATCCAGTCATCTGTTGAAGGGCATCTCGGCCTCCTTCCACGATTTAGCTATTGTGGACAATGCAGCTATGAACATTGGGGTGCATATGGCCCTTCTCTTCACTACATCTCTATCTTTGGGGTAAACATCCAGTAGTGCAATGGCTGGAATATATATATATATATATATTTTTAAAGATTTTATTTATTTATTTGACAGAGATAGAGACAGCCAGCGAGAGAGGGAACACAAGCATGGGGAGTGGGAGAGGAAGAAGCAGGCTCACAGCAGAGGAGCCTGACGTGGGGCTCGATCCCATAACGCCGGGATCATGCCCTGAGCTGAAGGCAGACGCTTAACCGCTGTGCCACCCAGGCGCCCCTGGAATATATTTTAAAGTAATCTCTATAATTATAATATATGTGTAGTATGCTGAGATGGAATATGGACTGTCGGGTATTCTGAACTTATAACATGCATTGCACTTCTTTTAATGAAAGTTCTAGTATTATAGAGCCATAGAAAGATGTTTAATGACATGGAGAGATATTCATAGTATTCTATTCCTTTGAAAGAATAAGTTACATAGGTGATGGGATATGAGGGAGAAAAAGGGAGGACTTTTACTTCTTCATGTACTTCTGGGTTTAATTTATTTATGACTATGTATTAATGTATTTAAAAGATTTAGAAATGGGGTACAAAGCTTATAATCATTGCTTGATATGTATCAGGAATTAATCTAAGTGCTTGAAAAAATATTAACACATGTAATTCTTGTAGCAACTCTATGAAGTAGGTATATTTAATATCTCCTTTTCACAAATGAGGAAACCAAGACAGAGGGTTTTAGCAACTTACTCAAGGTCACACAGGTAGTAAGAGCCAGAGGTGGGATTCCAATCTTGGTTTTTATCTCAACTACCACTCAATACACTTAATGCATTCCCAATTTTACTCCCTTTTTGTAAACTACACTTGACTGAAAAGCTATATAACAAAATGTTTATAATGGATATCTCTGAATGATTAAATCACAGCTAATTTTTAACTTTTTCCTTTTGCTTGTCTGTATTTTCCAAATTTTTGCAAAACAATGAAGAGAAAAAGGAATAAAAATTGAAAATGATAAAATAATCTTTTTACAGTTCCTTCTGTTCTTAGCATGAAATAGGGATTTTGATATAGTGCTGTGGTTTTTTAAAACTACCCTACAGTCAACCTTCCTTTTATTTTAGCTTCTAGTAAAACCATGTGCTCTATATCTTGGCTATTCAACTGTTCTCTTGCGTGCAGACTTTACTTTGTTTATAGGTGGTCATTATGGAGAATCAGGAGAACAGAAGAAATGGATGGAACTTTCAAAATGTAGAAACGCTAAGAAAGGGGTGAAGTTAGAAAACATAGTTGCCATTATAGAAGTCCTGAAATGTTTGTATTTGCTGCATTTCCACTGCATCTTTTCTTAGAAGTCTGAGTTGCCCAGCAGAGCCATAGTGACATAGCTTGTACCAGAAAGAAATCCAGGGACTACGATATCTTTCTTACAATTGGTTTGGGAAGATCGATTGGGTCCACATGGAATAATCCCATGCTGAAATAACAGTATTCTTACTTGTAGTCAGTGTCTGTGCATTTCCTTTGAAAGCATATCTGTTTCTTTGAAGATTTCACTTAAAAAACAGCCACTGTGAAGACTCCCTTAGAATGTTGTTTTAAATATAAGTGAACTAGTTCCAATGAGGACAGACATGGAAGTGATGTAGCATCTGAAATCTTTATAGGAAAATGGAAATACACTTACCTCCTGCATTTATGCTTTTTTGAAATAAGAACAAGTCCAGACGTGTGAGTCAGAAGTAGGTGGGATACTGAATGGGGGATAAAATTTTAGGATCTGTGTGTTAGAAAAATGTTAGGTTAAAAAAAATGTCATTAGGTAAGTATGGCTCTCAGCCTCTCTGGCTGGGGAATACCATGCCAGTATTTCAATATTCTAGAAATCTTTATTTTTATTATGTAAAATTTATTCAAATATCTTGAATCCATTCATGTCTCTCCATGTCTTGTCTCCTCCAAACCGTCATGCTGCTGAAAGCTACCATCATCTTCAACCCAACGCCAGCAAGAACCCCTAAATGGCCTCCCAATGTTCACTCTCGCCCCCTAAAATCCATTCTCCACGCTGGGGGAAAAGCGACCTTTTCAAAACACAAATCTAATCATGTTAGCCTTTCTACTTAAGATTCGGGTAAACAGCTTCCAGTTGCCCTCAGGATGAAGTCAAACATCTTGAACAGGGCCTTAGCTGTGACCTTAAAATGTTTTTAGCCTGGCCCTTTGGTTCTGGCCTCTATGTACAGATCCAGATCCAGACCCTTCTCACAGGCACCATGCGATTCCTCACTCAGCACCGCCCCCCCACGGCTTCTTCACTCAACCTCAGAGGAGAAAATGTCTTATTGGATGTTTTGGTTTTGATCTTGTTTTTTTGTTGTTGTTTTTTATTTGTTTGTTTGTTTTGTGGGTGTGTGTGTGTGTTTTTTTTGCACCAGGTACCTCTTCTTTTCATTGATATAATTTGTATTTATGTGTATGATTATTTAACATCAGACTGCTCATGCCCATGAGATTATGTACTTTATAATGTGGAGGAAAACTCTGCTTTTTGCATCTTTAGACCATCAGCATGGCATAAGTATTCTGCCTAGAGCGAAGATTAAAAAATATTTATTGAATAATCAAACCATTACATTAATAATAGAGAGAGAGATGGGTTTTAGATTCTGCTTGTCTCTCAAACTCAGTTTTTAAAAAATGTATTCATTCACTTATTTTGAAAATTACATTATGTATTGCTTACTCAAACTACTGATCTATCTAACACTAGCTTGTCAAATTGAATTATTAAAATTGAAAACCTCCACATACATTTTCTTTAATCAGGTTATTATGGGTTTTCCACATGCCTATCTTTCAAAAGAGATTACTTTGCCTTTTACTTCAATGAGAATGCTTTTCCACCATGACAAGCCTGGCCCAAGTACCACTGAATTCTACCATTTTTCCAGAATTGCGATAATGATATGGGGAAAAAACTGGCAAATATTAATTGATAACAGAAATCATGCAAATCTGTTAAAATGTAAAACACACTAACACATGCTTGGTATCTTGTCAGATTTTTAAAGTTAATTTTTAAAATTATTATTGCATAAATAATACCTGTCTGAGTTGTTGATATATATTAGATATTGGCTAGTAAGTATGGTAAGAGTTAGTGAGTTTTGAAGAATATTAAGTTTTCCACTCCTTCCATGTTTATTATTTAAGCTGCTGGTAAAGCTTAGCCTTTCTAAGATAATGTCTTAAAAATTTATTTTATGAAGGAAAATTTCTTCCGTTCTAGTGTCTCCTGAATATTTCTCGGTCATCAACATTTTTATTGTTTCACCAAAAGGAAATTTTAAAAACAAAGGACAAAACACATTATATATTTGAGAACTTCAAAAAAGATCTATCAAAAAAAATCAGGTTAATCACATAAATTTCTTTTGAAACTATATCTTGGTACATTATCTCTGTAAATTTTTAAAATACAAATTTTACTCAGGGATTTTGTTGTTGTTTTTGCATCTTACTGTGTTTTTTAAAAAGGCTATCTTTAGCTAGGCGTGATACATGATAATCTTCAGTTTCTCTATGAGAAAATCAATTTCTGAAAGTCTTATGTATTACTTCATGTTTCTAAAGATACTAACAAAGCCCTTTCAATGGACTGTTTGAACAGCACGAGTTCTTAGCTCTTATCCTCTGACACTGGTCTCATGACATCACTTCCGTTCCTGCATATCTGGTATGGAGTTCCTTGATTGTTCAGTTGTCTCTTTCACTCATGCCTTCTCTTACTCACTTTCTCATTTATTGGCCTATATAGCCATTTAATAAATATTTCCAAGTTTCTACTATGTACACAGCACATAACAACAAAGGACACAAAGGAATAAAGGCATAGTTCTTAAACTTGAAGAGTTTATAGCAAAAAACATTTGAAACAAGTCAAAAAATGTAAAAACTGTAGGAATTAAGAATAAAATAAGGATATTCGTTGGCTCAGACTTTTTTGAATTGCACCATTATAGTAGTTCTATTAGCAGGCTCTGATTTCTGATAAGCTATAATCTTAAGCTTTGCTGGAAAATGGTAAAGATGCAGAAAATTTAAAGAAAAAAGCAGCAAAATAGTTGCTGTTTGTTCACAGAGTTAGATTGATGTATATAATTTCAATAAAATTATTCAGTGGAATGCAACAGTTTCGATAGAATTTTTTCTGAAGAAGAACCACAGGATTGAACCAAGTTTTAAGTTATACCTGTGTCCCTTAAGCATTGGAAAACTTGTCCTCATAGGAAGAATGAGAACTAATGCCAAATAAAGTATTAAGCTTTCAAGGGAAGTAGTGTGCACTTTCCAAGCTTCTACCTAAAGTTCTCCCACGCTCTACTCTCTCATTTTCTTCCCTAAATGCATTCTGAAAAGATATTTTAAAAGATATTGCAGCAGGCTATCAGGAAGCATATTTGCCAGTTCCTTCGATGAAATCACTGGAGAAAGGGTCCAAATTTACATTCCATTAAAGGGAAAAATTTGTAATATTTGCATAAAGGCAATCATAAACTTGGTATTTTATTTTTAGCCTTCTTTTGTTTTCCATTATAAACAATAAAAATTGGAATTAACAATGACCAAAAAATGAAGCTTATAGGCTCACTTATGCTAAAAAAAAAAAAAAAGTCCCAGCCTATAGCATTTCAAATTTGCTATAATGAGGCTCGATGTTTCAAAGCTGATGTCAGGGGACAGACATGGTTCACATCCAGTCATTTTTAGTGTAGGTAGCTGTATTGATGGAGAATATGACTTAACAAAACAATATGTTCAAATCCATATAATGAGAATTATTTGAAAAGTGAGTCTCTTTTGTTCCTGACTTATTATTTAAATTTACTTCTATTTCTCTGGCTTCTTTATTTTGGTAACCTAATAGAAATAAAAATTCATAGCCCTGATACAGCTTGGTCACTACTTCTCCCTGTGGATAATTGATCAGGACACAGAAGAGGTTGACTTCTTCCTACACTACAAGTTACAATTTCAAGCAGCTTTTTCTGCCTTAATTTTTCCCCACTCAGTAAAATGATATACAAATTTTCGTCGACTTTGTAAAGGCTCACTCACTTGTTTTGTATAGCATTATATACCCCACAAACTGTGGCACTAAGTAGAACACATTATTATTTATTATCTGTGTGCACATATATAGATTCAGGTTCATGTACAAATTTAAGTTTGGCTGTTTTGATTGACTACAAGTTATTTTTAAAAAAAAGGAAGAAAACCACAGAAATTATTTGGCTTGTGCTTTTTTCCCTTTTTTTAAAAACTGATTAAATCAGCCCAAATCAGTCAAAAAAATCAAATCATTTAGATAAGAGGAGTGCACTGCTAACTCATAGAAGGGAAACAAAACCAAGCATTTCTTCAGCAACAAAATTCTAGTCAGGGTTTGCTGCTAGGCTGGAAAACAAAAACAAAATTTAAAGGTGCTCCCCCCCCCCCCCCCCGCCCCATCTTTGCCATCTTTAATGTCAATGCCACTTGCTGTGATTTGTGCTGGGCAAGGAGAATTGCTGTCCTCTTGATCTCAGAACATTTGACAAGTCCTGACACTCTGGGCATACTGTACAACAAAATACATTTATTAGCAACACCATCTCTCCCTTCATTTCAGCTCAGGCATAAGAGATAGGTTACTTAAAATTCAAGTGCCAGGAAAGCCCATTGTAAAAGGGAAATATTTTCAAGCGAATTCCGTTTGATCTTTTTTTATAGGGGCTCCTACCAGCCTCTCTCCCTTCCTCCCCAGACCCTGGAAACCAATTAGTCTCAGCACAGAGGCCACAGACCAGGTTGAAATGGCTCGTTTTTATTTTTAGGGGATAAAATTTCAGCCAGGATGTCTAGTCAGTTGTCAAATAGTATACTTAGCACACTTCTTTCTCTCACACATATCCATTGGATTTCCCTTTGGAGAACGCCTAGATCTTTGAGTCCGACTCCTGGAAAGGAATTAGATCTGGTTGCAGTTCAAATCCTTCAGCTCTGACAATGGCATAACATCACAGGGCCACCTCATCTTTTACAGACAGCCCCTCCAACCAAGTTTTCTAAAAGGTTTCTCTTCCTTGTCTTCTGTCTTCTGGCATTTCAGCAGCTTTTCCTTTCCTTATGTTGTTTGCATACAATTCTGAAAGTCTTTTTCCCCATTATCCAAAGTAGCAGAAAACAGAGGACCAACTTTGATTTTTAAAATGTTCTTGAAGTGCTTTTTTTTGGGGGGGGGGATATGTGCTCCCAAGACAAAAATGGAAGCAAAGTCTTTGCCCCTCCTCACCCCCCTATTCTGAACCTACCTTAATTCGTGGAAGTGAAAAAAATTATCAGCTGGGTTGGCCTTTTCTTTCTCAGGAACAACATTGCAGAGAGAAAGGTGTGTGTGTGTGTGTGTGTGTGTGTGTGTGTGTGTGTGTGTATCTGGCTAGTTGAAAGGCTTTGAGGAAAGAGAGCAGAGCTCTCCCCCAGGAAAGCCTAAGCTCAGCAGATGGGAGGGGACCTAGGGTCGCCTTCCTCGGTTTGAGTCCAGTGCCGGAGCCGCTCCCCGTGCCCCCTTGGCGAGCCAGGGGCCCTGGCGCTGTGCCAGGACTCCAGACAGCGCCAGGCAGGTCGGTGGATAGGGGGGCTTGGGTGTTCTCTTTGCAGAAGACGCCCATTTGGAGGGAAAACTCCCTTTATTTTTCTGGGGCTCCACAGCCGCCCCCCTCCCCAGTCCCCTATCATTTTTACGCTGATCACACTCCTGGTGATGAACTTGCGGCTCAGCTTCCTGCTGCCTGCTTGACCCGAGAGCACCAGCAGGCTGACGGCCTCGCCCTCAGCTCCCTCCTCCTCTCGCAACCCCGGGGCCTCGGGACGCCGGTGGGGGTTCGAGCGGGCCGGGGCTGCAGGAGGGGCGCGCGGGGGCGCGGGGTCCCGCCGGGGAGCGCGCACGGAGCGGCGCCTCAGCCGCCCTGCTTCCTGGAGCTGTGCTCCTTTGACCCCAGTGGCAGTCCCTGTCACTGCACCGCTCGCGCTCCCTCTGGCTCGCCGCGCCCTCGCTCCCTCTCCTCGCCCCCTCGCTCGCTCTCTCCCCAGATCGAGGCTGCTCGGGTCCTTTCTCCCCCCACCCCCCGCCTCCCTCTTGTGCCGCGCCCCCCGGCCCCCAGCCCCAGCCCGCGGCGGGACCTCCGGGGTCGAAGGTTCTGGCCCGCCCGCGCCCCTCGCCGCCCCCGCGCGCCCCCAGCACGCCTCCCTCCGGCTCCGGCAGCTCCGCGATGGATCGCCGGCTCCTTGGGCGC